>NW_020442442.1:764705-766394 GCF_000699045.2 Agrilus planipennis
TTCACTGAACATATTAACTTTTTATTTGATTTAACTTTAGAAGAAAACTTCGTCGACTCCATCATCAAAAAAATTTTTACTTTTTTAACGTGTTTTATTATTTTAATAAACAATTTTACAATTTGCGTGCACAGTTCCTATGTAAATTTTTTCCTCATTCGAGTTATAAGTTTTGCCACCAGATGGTGTATGTCCATTTGACGGGTCCCAATAGCGGCTAAAAAAATATGTAAATTGAAGTGTAACTTCAACCGCGTACATCAATGCAAACACCTCTTTTTTTAAGCCAAACCTTGTATACGTGGACTTAAATGTACATATTGTTCAGCAACACACTGACAGAATGAATATTGTTCGCACGCTCGCAAAACCGATAATGTAAATAATGAGGGCGGTACGAAGTGTTGCCGTCGCGTCGGAGAGATTCAACGATGCAGAAATTATGGTCTGTAATTCAATTAAAAATAGCGACATCGGAAAGTCAATCATGAAGATGCGGGGGTTGTGCCGTTAAAAAATAAATCAAACAATCGGAACGAGGTATACGTAATACCTATTACCTACGTTATGCCTACCTATATTTTATTCCAACCATTGTGTCTATCACATTGCTATTCTTGTTCGCACGGAAGGAGGTTGGTCATTCGAAATAGGTACTTATGGTATTTACGATATGTAAATATTTAAGCGACTGTTTGAATTTTATTCCACGGTAATATTGGTTTAGTTATGTCAACGTTGTTATACCTATTTTTAAAAATTTTACCATTATTTGCAAAAAGGATAAAGGTACAAGAATGACCTCGGAGTTAGTGTGTTCTTTGTTCCTATATCTGGATAACACGAACATGAAATATAGAGATAAACCAATTTCTCTTTGATATTTACTTCCTTGAAGTATTTTGTACTATTTTGTTCACTAAAATGCGTTGGAGGAAGTTCTTGAGTTTTCATAACTTTTTAACGGAGTGAATTAAACTCGATATAAAACACTATATGCAGACTTTATTTACAAATGAATTATTAACTACGGATTACAACTACAGGTGCAACGAAGAAAATATGAATAAAAAACGCAAGTTAACAAGAAGGACAAAACGTAACTAACTCTAAATCAGAGCCGGGCAAACTTTAACTTCGTAGGAGCCGCTACCTGAGGTTAGTTTGGGTCACTCCATACCCTTCAATGAGTACGAGAGAGTAAGCAGTAATGACCCATATTGCTTTCTCTTTTTCTTTTCCTTTCCACTCCCATATCAAGGCCCTTCATCCCACAAACGAGCGAAGCCTCTCTTACGTTCAGCGATGGGAGGGGGGGACTCACCTACGAAATGGAAGGGATAAAAAATGGAAAGAATCATCTCACTCGCACTCGCAGGAGCAATGAGGAGCTCCTTGGTTATACCTGAGGAGCACTCGGGAGTCGCGTTTGTTCGTCTCTGCTCTAAATTATATAATACAACTGAAGAGAATCGATAATAAAATTAACAAAGGTGGATTCCATCGAAGACCTTCGCAGAACCTGACCATTGGGACCAAAGCGGCCTATTATTGTTTGCAAAAGAACATTCAAGAGAAATTTGATTACCTTGTTTGCATTTGAAATTAAGGAAATTTCCAATATAATAAAATAAAATAGGTTGAATAATGATAAGCAAATCTATAACTAACGACTAAAAAATATATTAA
>NW_020442442.1:768287-795755 GCF_000699045.2 Agrilus planipennis
AAAAAAAAAAATTTTTAAAAACCTTGTTTTTCTTGGTCAGGCCGGAAACTTATCAATCCACCCTCGTAAATTTAAAATATTTTTTATTTTATTATTTATTTATTCGTAAAAAGTAAATTCTTATTGCGTTATCAGATCTTATGCCGCTGTTAAAACGTATTTTGATCTAATAGACGCTTTGTAATTAGGCTCATAAACAAGTGCACCTAGAAGAAAATATAAACGTTTCTTATAGTGACGGATTTTAATTCCTTATTGATATCCATCGTTTAACTTAAAGAAGCATGACTAGCTATTTGCTATTTCGCTTTGATTTATTGACGATCTTAGATCATATCAATCAATTCTCGTTCGACTATGAAATATCGTTTGAAATGTATCATAGTCGGTAGCACAATTGATCATGAGCCTGTCAATATTGCCCCGTTCTCTTCTCTTCTCTCATGACGAAGAGAACAAACACATAGAGGAGAGAAGATGATACCGATAAAACATTTGTGACGTTTTTGCTGTTGTGTTTGTCTTGTGTCGTCTGATGCTAGCTGTTCTTTTGCACGTTTGATGCTAGAACAACGTGATTTCAGTTTCACAGGAAATGCATAATATATTTGCTTGCCGTGGACTGCGGGCGACGCCTCTAAACATGAGCATGCCCACGATCTGTATGTTTCGTTTGACAAAACAATACCAGCCGTCATTTACTTCCTTTGTTCCCAACAGGATCGGCACCCTTTTACGGAAGAGAGCGAGTTTTACAGCAGAATGAATTGTCACAAATAATCATCCTTGCATTATGACGAGCATTCAATAATAATGGAAAATACGAAATGTTAGTAATGTTTAACGTTTCACTAAAAGCACATAATGCAAAGAATTTTCTAGTAATTTTATTTAAAACAATTGTTCTGTCGGTAAATACTTTAGTGTCTTTTGGTGGATAAATTATATGAGTACCAAAAAAAACACTAATAATAACAGATAACAGTTTATAACAATAACAACGAAAACACAAGTAACAAAAAGCACAAGGAGTGAAAAAACCAAACGAGGACAAGGTAACAGAAAGGACAAGATAATACAACAATAACAATAACAAAGATAACAAAAATGAAACAATGTAGCAAATAGCAATAGAATAAAAGCACTTACGAAAGGTGGTAGTAGCGGTAGACGAGAGACTGTCTTGAGATATGAAATTTGGGAGTATTTATAGGATAGGGTTGTTGGTAGATTTGATAGAATGTTCTAGAAGGAAAAGTAGTGAGAGAGAGGGTGAAGACACTAGTTTCTAGGAATACACAGAATTAGATAGTACAGAATTCAAGAGAAAGCAATTAAGGGTAAAACCAGATATTAGTATGGGAGTGCATGCAGGTATGGTTGAAGTTGGATTTCCAGGTAAAAGTGATTGAAAGAACAATAGAGTTTAGATTGAAACGAAACCAAAGTATTTACAAGATAACAAGTTGAAAAGAATTGAAATAATATTTGAAGTGATATAATATTCGAAATGAAATATTATATGAAATGGAAAAATTTGAAAAAAAATATTTACACACAAAAACAAAACAATAAGAGTTATTTCGCCACAATACAAAAATTTGTGCTTAGAAGAATTATTTAAAAACACGTATCACAGAGACTTAATGCACAAAACCAAAACCAACATCCAGACTATATTAACAATTCCAAGACCAAGATCGATACTGTATCAGCAAGGCCAAGACCAAGACCGAATAAACAAGACCTTTTGTTCATAACTAGTAGGTACTAATTAGTAAACCAGTCGGCCGACATACTTTTTCGTCTATGTTCTTCGATGCTGTCTTTAACTCCTCAATCGTAGTGTAGCGTCGTCCTTTCATGGGCCTCTTAAGTTTGGGGAACAACACAAATCCACAGGGGACAGATCTGGGGATTACGGTGGTTGCGGCACTATTAGCGTGTTGCTTTTGGCCAAAAATTCGCGCACAAACAACGATGTGTGAGCAGAGGCGTTATCATGGTGCAAAAGCCAATTTTTGTTCTTCTTGCAGGTAATATTCTTTATTGACCGTTCTACCCTATGGCAAAAACTCATGATGAACCACGCTCCTGCAATTGGAGAAAACTGTAAGCAAAACCTTCACATTCGACCCAACTTTTTTCGGTCTGGGCTTGAGCGGCAGCTTCCATTCGGATGATTGAACTTTGGTTTCCACGTCATAACCATAAACCCATAATACGTCACCTGTTATGACCCTCTCGAGCAAATTTGGGTCGTCGCGGACAGAATCCAATAGCTCTCTAGCAATGTTAATGCGATGCTGTTTTTGGTCGAAATTGGGCAATTTTGGTACGAATTTCGCGGCGAACCGCCTCATGCTCAAATCATTGGTAAAAATCCTAGAGGTTTAGACCATTGTTTAGCATTCGGGAGGACGCTGGTTCGATTCCGGGTCCGTCTGCCTTAGGTAAATGCTGGGGCAGTAATATTCCACAGATAATCTTTCATTCTCTTCTGTCTTCATTTCGTCCGTCTCAACTTTCTCACCCGAACCACCACCCACCCATTCCCACGATTCCTGAAAGCAGGCTGAAGAGGGCTTTCCGCCCTACCTTCCGGCGTAATCCGGAGGGACTGCCCGCCCACCAGCATTACTGGCTGGTGGGAATGAAACACCCAAAAGTTTTTTTTTGGTAAAAATCGAATGGCAGAAGCCAATCAATATGTTTAGGTCCTCAGAAACTTCTCTAACGGTGATTCGAAGATTGACCAATACCATTTCCTTCACTTCATCAATGTTTTCTTCTGTTGTTGACGTTCTCGAGCGTCCGGCACTCTCTTCGTCGTTCACATTTTCTGTGCCCACTGAGAACATTTTGTACCACCGATGGACGTTGCTTCGGTCCAAGGTAGCTTCCCCATATGCCAAAGTTAACATTCGGATTGCGCCCGCGCACTTAATTTTGTTTTTCACACAAAATATGATACAAATTCTTCTATCCATTTTTTGGAATAGGCAAAAATCGAAGACGAAACGAAACACGTCCAAGCAAAGCTGCTGTCAAGAATTAATTAAACATTCAACATGGCCGAACTTATCGGTGTAAATGTGTGAAAATCGAATATACATAACTCGCGGAAATTCAAAATTCGTGACACTTTTTAAACCGACCTCGTATGCTGAGATTCTGACTCATTGCCTAAATAATTATGCTAATTTTTAACACCTAGCGTGTACACATTTGGGAGGATCTTATTTTTTTTTATTTATTTTCTTTTTTTATTATTTGTGAACTTTCTTTCTTATCATCTTAATTTCTTCTCTGTCTTTGCATATTCTCTCACGTTTACATCTATTGATGCTGGACATTGCTCGCTCCATACAAAGGCGTGACACTCTTTGAAAAAAAGAAAGAGAAAAAAATAACAGGCATCTGTGAATGTGAGGTACCCACGTTCGAAATAATCGAGAATGACTAATTGGACCGATATAATGACTAATGAACGTAACCTCATCGTTCAACTATCGATCGAGTTAACGCTTCTTGTTCTCATTGACGCTCTTTTGACATTGCCGCTTTTCAAACGACACGCCGCCTTGTTCAATGAAAACAATAGATATGTTGTTCTTACGAAACCGATACTCACGATGTATAGGATGGTACGAATATATGTGTGTATACAGAGTGTTTTCTGTTCGAAAAACGTAAGTGTATTAACATTGAATGTGCAGAGTTGCCAGAGACGTCTACCATTATGAATTCCCCAAATTAAATTTACTTCCTGGATTACATTAATGCCAAAGTGTTTCGAATATGGAATTTATAGTTTTTGTACAAATAGTTACGATCACTTCAGACGTATCGGCAACATGGCAACAATATTGTCAAACTAAATGTCAAATTAAAATTTTAATGTTTTTTTTAAATTAATTTTGCATGAAATATGGTGTCCGATTTAATGAAGGAATAGCATACAGTGATACTCTTAACCTGTAGCACTTCCCAGTATTTGGCATTGTTGCTCGTGCCTAACTTGATGCGTACCGATATTTGTCATCTCTTAGTCGTTGTCGTTGGTAGACTTTGATCCCAACATAACTATTATTTATCAAGACGCTCAGTTGATCCGAAATGTAAAACAACAAAAAAACATTTCTTTTACACTTGAAGTAAGTCCAATCTTCAATTTAAGTTTCTAGAAATTGCGTCAGACATGCGAAATTGTTTCTGAAAATTCCAAATTTGGACTTGAAATCAGTAGGAGCACGCAAGGAAATTCGTGTTGTATTTCTTAAGTATTTTTGTATTCATGTATTGTTTGTTACTTGTTAGATTAGATTATAACAGTTTTTTGTTTTTTAATGTTGTAGGTTTCTATTACGTATATATGTAGACAGTCGAAGTTATTAGAAGTAGGTCAATGTATCAATACCATAGGTCAGTGCATAGTATTATTTCATCAACCAATGCGTGAGTTTCTAGACGAACATTTTCCTAGACGTTGGATTGGACGTACAGGTCCTATATCCTAGCCGGAGAGTAATCCTGATCTAAATTCGCTGTCTTCTTTGTATGGGGTTGTATGAAATAGCGCGTGTATCAAACGTCACTGCAGAATGTCAATGACGACCGTGAATGATCGCTGCAAATGGAGTACGTTAAATGCCGGTCGTTTTTATGTGACTCAGAAATAATTTTTGTAATGTATGTACGTATGTGTGTGTGTGTGTGTGTTCGTGTGTGTTTTGTGTGTGTCTGGGTGTGGGTGTGGGTCTGAGTCTGGGTCTGGGTCTGGGTCTGTGTCTGTGTCTGGGTTTGGTTCTGGGTCTGGGTCTGGGTCTGGGTCTGGGTCTGGGCCTAGGACTGGGTCTGGGTCTGGGTCTGGGTCTGGGTCTGGGTCTGTGTCTGTGTCTATGTCTGTGTCTGTGTCTGTGTCTGTGTCTGTGTCTGTGTCTGTGTCTGTGTCTGTGTCTGTGTCTGTGTCTGTGTCTGTGTCTGTGTCTGTGTCTGGGTCTGAGTTTGGGACTGGGCCTGGGCCTGCGCCTGTGTCTGTGTCTGTGTCTGTGTCTGTATCTGCATTTGTGTCTGTGTATGTGTGTGTAGCAATACCTCAATGCTGGCTTAGAAATGTAATAAAATTACTGTTACCTTGATTAATTTTTACTTTATTAATAGTTCCACAACCATCACTGTTTTACTTTTATAATCTGTATGGCTGCTTAGTTGTTATCGCAATTTCTCTATACGTTACTAATTCACAACCAGGGCCGGCTTCGAATTGTAACTTTGTCTGATTTACTCACTATGCGACTCCCTATTGCATCTAGCTATCACCTTCCAAAACGTGCTACTTATTTCAGAAACGCCCTGTATAAATACAAATATTAGGTTTGGTCATAGATAATGTTCCAAATTTTTCAGTGTTTTCAGGATTTCAACTACATACCTATCTCAATGGTTTTTATAAATTTACAGAATAATTGGGAATGTTTGGTGATGGGTTTCGGAAAGACCCTGTATACATTAAATGTCGATAAATATGCTCTTTTTATGGGGAGTATTCATTCTTTTTGTTTGTTGGACGTCAAGGAAGAATGCGTCTGAATATGTAGATACGTACGTACGTTCGTGTAATAGTTACACATAGATAGATACTCTCTCACACTGGAAATACAGCGTCCCATATCCCGACTCATCTTGTGCCAGTTGTTGTTCTCGTGCGCGTTGCATCCAAATCATTTGACAGTTTCAAACCGCTCGCTATTATATTTCGGCATGTTAATTATAACTCCCTTTATAACTTCATAAAAGGGGTATCATTTCAAAAACGTTACCGCCGCGTCGGTTCCTAATAATAAAACAATCGACGTTCGCGCGCCCGTCCACGACTCGACCTCCGTCTCCTCCTCTACTTCTTCGTATTCTTATTCTTGCTCCTCATATTCGTTTTGATTTTCTTTTCATCCACCGTCCATCCGTCGTCGAACCGACCGTTACTTCACCTCGATCACCTTCTGAAATGAATTGCATATTTTTTTGTTTTCGACCAACTGACGGATCGGTTGTTTCTCGGCATCGCACATCACGAAATATTTCTTTTCAGTTTGTGCCACGCAACTTAATGTTACACTTTTCACGAAGCGTCCTAGCTTGATCAATGGGAACCGTGAACGATCATTAAATAACCAAAATGGTATTTTGATTATGCCTTAGTGCAAGACCGCAGACATACACTACATAAAAAGAGTTCATCTTTAGGAGATTCTATTATACATGTAGGTAGAGAATGCAGTGCCGGAATACCGGAATCTCGGGATTCAGCATACAATGCGTGGGACTGACCTCTCTCGTAAATTCAGCAGAATTTTTATAACAATATTGCTTAATTTTCTTTGAAAAATGTAATTAAGAATTTAATAATTAAAGTTTGCTTAATTTTAGTTAAACCTTTTCAAATGTGATTCTAGTTAATGATTGAATTACGAAGTGTTACAGCAGCCTGTGGGATCCGGAAATACCGGGATTGAAATTATTTTACGGGATCGTACTCGCTACATGTAGGTAATTCAAATACATGAAAAATTACTTATAAGGTTTTTCACGATTATGACGCATACGTCAAGATGGACTCATACTTTACACTGATAATGACAGTTTTAAATTCTTGCTTTTGACTATTAAGGTCTGTAGGACAGTTGAATATGGAGGCAGGTTGACTAATAATTGTCGAAAACTCGACCTACTCGAAAGTGTTTCGTTATCCGACAGTAATTCGAAGAAAGTCTTTAGATATTCCCAAGTAATTGATAAGCTTGTTATTGTCTGAACACAGTTTACTAAAATGAGTGAAGTACAACCCTTTAGATTTCCTTAACAATAGCATAGGAAATTCATGCATTTTTCTCTCCCTTTGTCTTATCCTTTTCTTTAAAAGTACAAGGAGTATGTATTATGCATACTTATTGTTCGACATGTTCTCTTATCACTAGTGTATAAATTGAGTGACGTTTTTGTTTTAATAAGAAAATTGATAATTTCAAATTCTTTTTTTGGTATTTTTCAATTTATTTATTTCTGGATTTTGTACTATTTTCTTCTTAGGTCAACTTACTCCTAGTGAAAATTCCACCTCAGGTATGAGGCTGACTGACTCGTATTTCTTGTTCTAGAACTGCCGTAAGCGGACGGTACTTTCGGTGGACGGTATTAGATAGTCTTTGATTTATCTTTCTTCTACGTCTAGAATTTTTTTTACGGGGAAATTTTCTCTGTGGGTTAATCATTACAGCATTTTATCATTAAACAGTAGTAAAAGTTTTACTTAAAGCCTCTTTTAAAATAATTTTCCGGGGGGTATTTTTCCTAGAGTTTCTTCCGAGGACACTTTTCCGAGGCGTTGTTTCCCAGGGATTTTTTCCTAGATTTTTTGAAAATCAGGCTTCTACACCATATGACCAAATGACCATACCTTAATGGAGTGCAACTTTTTGTTGTCTTTTTCAAAGCTGGATGTGTATCTGTCAGATGTATTATTATTACAATAATATACACTAAAACAATAAAAATACAAGTGTCTTAACTAAAATTTGGTCAACCATCACCAATCTTCCCCACTTATCTTAATGGTATTTTACAATTTAACTTATAATGAATAATTTTGTTGGACCAATTTTTTCGTATCACTTTTTTTAGACATTTCAAAACATGCCTTTTAGTACCCGTTTTCCGGTTTTACACGCTTACATACAATTCGTCCTGAAGATATTTTCAATAAACAAAAAGAAAGGTCTTACCCCAACTAACCACAACAGTTTAAAAAACAACGAGGGTTAGTTGGGGTAAGACTTTTCTTTTTGTTTATCAATACGCCACAGTCTCCATTATATTTATTTCATTTTTTCAATATTTAATTCGTAACGACCAAGTATTATATAACATACATTGCTTTTCTAAAATTATTGTAAATGAAGTTTGAATTGTTTATTGGTTAGAAGATAGTAACCAATAATTAGTAACAATAATAGTGACGGTTTGTGGGGTAATGAATATGAATTATGACGAAAGGTTGTGGTGTGAAGTCATGTTATTGACATTAGGACGTTCATGTATTATTTCTCGTTCTACATGATGTGTATGTAGACATTTTCTATATCCAGAAGTCGAGGAAACACCTGATTTGTTTAACATGATAGATAATGCAGGCTGTGGGAGCGTGCAGCAAACAGGCACGATCCTCCGGCACGATACAGAGAGAGGTCCGTTTCGAAGTACCACACATTTATTATGTCGCACTTTGAAATCCGAAGATTGAATCGTTAATAACTTAGCACTGGTACTGATACGCTCTCTGGCGTCGACTGACGAGATGACACATGTACACATAAGTCGTAAATTCGAAAAAGAAGTGGCAGCAGTGTCGCAAAAACGTTTCCATCTTTTTCATTCGGTTTTTTACCTTCTACGTCATTTTCTCTCCATAAATAAACTTAACACGTGTTGTCAAAGATTAAATAAATCAAAGGAGCAATAAATTCTGCCTCCTTGTTGGTACAAACCTTTCCCATGAGTTCTTTCTAGAGAGTAACAGTATATTTTCCGACTTAACTATTTTAAATTCCATAACGGAAAATTTGCCATTTCACCAGGTTCAACATTTATTATGGCAAAGTTGATTTTGAAATTTGACACTAAAAATGGTCGTATGGTGTATATAGGTACTAAAGTTATAAGTTTCTACATATTATCAAATACAACAAATATATATTTCCGTCTTTAGTATACAACACCCACATTGATTTTTTATGCAAAACAGTTTTGTATACGTAAAATGGTATTTGGTCATTTGGGAAATATATTCACTTCTTTTTATGGTTTTTATTAAACTAAATCACAGATCGAAAAATAAATATATTTAAACTGCTACCTACTGGACAACTGTAAATTACACTGAAAATCCTTGTTCATGGTTATGAAATAAAACACGAGCGTAATTGTTTCAATACAAATTAAGATAAAATTGTTTGAATATTAGGTTTATTCTGGTGTCAAATCGAACTTGATGCTTTTGACAGTAAAACGAACCTTAAATATTAGAAACTTAATTGAAAATAACACTATCTCTGTCGTATTGATATGTTTTTGTTATTGAATGCTTACCCATCGAATGTGACCCCGCGTATTATATATTTTTTTATCGTTTTAACTAAAGTATAGCCCACTTATGATTCTTATTTTAAAAAATTCTACTTTATGTTATAACTCAAAAGGGATGATTTTTTTTCCGACACCACTGGATGTAGGTAAAAGCTTTTTTCTAATTTTGTAAACAACCAAGGTATGGACATGTATTAAAAGTTCGAAATTTTTAATTCTTGTTTCGAAGAATTCTGAAACAAAAGACGATAGCAAGTTTTTGAAAACACCAATAAATTTGTCCAAAAAAAAGAAATCGGGAAGCTACCATTAATTTCTTTTGTAACTCTAACAATTGATCAGTTATCCTATACAAATGTTGAAATTTGTCCACCTTGTATATAAGTGGTGCCTCTTTCAATTACAATTTTTTATAATTTTCTGGGATAAATTGTGTAGGAAAATAATTCCGGTGCTTTGGAGGGTGGTAAACTATATGTAATACACAATCGCACGCTAAGTTCAGAAGCGTGGTTAAGAGCAATTTTTTTTAAGAAAATCTGAGTAATTTATAATCCGAAGACGTTCCTGTGCGTAAATTGGTAACGTAGATGTCTATTGTATAACATAGTGCGATAAAACCCCTGATGCTACTTGGATGGAAAATGTAAACATTGTCGATTATCGAACTTCTAAGATAAATGCAAACAATTTAATACCACACACAATGTTTATGTACTATGTAAATGTACGAACACAAAAGAAAGGAAATTGCAAAAGCGTTTACCTTTTTGCGGGTAGTTGTAAGTGATCTTATCAAAAAAGTCAAATTTCTCACCACACATTTACCACCCGTAGGAAAAATTTCCAATGAAGTTCAATGGGAATCAATGGAAAATTTGTAAATTCCATTCAAAACCATTTGGCATAAATGGAAAAATAATTGTTTCCATCTACAATATAATTCCATTAATATTTACATCGGAAAAATTTCCATTGATTTTCAATGGGAACCAATGCAAACTTTATAAATTCTGTATAAAACCATTCATAAATAAATAGATAGATAAACAGAAAATCAATTGTTTCCATTTTGAATAATTTCATTAATATTCTTATCGTTCAATTCCAATGAAATAATTAATTAAGAAATGAAATATTTTTTGGTTTTTGAATTATTTATTTTATTCTTCATTACATGGATTTTATTTTCATCAGTCTCGTTCGAAACGATTAACAATAGGTGTGATTAATGTTTGTATGTTATTTAATTCTGAATGAGATATTTTCATGCGTACACATTTAAATTGAATATTATTCAATGGTCTCAAAAATATATCCATCCATTATTTCCAAGCCATAAACCCGTTGATATATTATTCTTACGAATAGTATAGGGTAATTCGTTTATTATAACCATTAGTGGCCACATACTATTAGCCTTTTTCGATACAGTTTTTGCTTGCCCAGGTGCAAGAGTAGTGATATTGCCAATTGGGTGGTGGAAAGTCAATAATCTAGTTTTACCTATGCGTGCATGTTGGAGGTACGTGATGGACCACCACGGCAGTAGAGTGAGAGACAAGCAGGGTAGTAGGACGTTTGATTAAAACGGTATATTCCATTTAGACGTTGAGCATTTTTGCTCAAAAAAGACGGAAGAGGTATTTATAGTCATTACACAAAGACGTATGTATTTTGGAAGACGCGATACATTGAATATTGTATGTAAGTTGTATATATTTAGTTCCTGTTTGTTACTCGTTTTGCTGTTTGCTGTTTATATTCATTATTATGTTTATTATATATGTATTCAACTATCCGGAGCCTTTTATTAAACAACCCCTAGACAAGTGAAAAAGCCTACATTAGAAGCATTTTTTGATGATTTTGAACCATGCCAGAATATAGAGGAGGCCGAAGTCATCTGTGAGAGTGATGTAGTTTTATCAGAAGCAAGTGAAAAAAAATCTAAACACAATGATGAAGAGCCAGACATCCAGGCACGTGCCTTGGTGCAGGTACCTGAAGAACCAAATTCTCAACAAAATAATATGGATTATGCAAAAAAGCATGCTGATGCTCAACGCAATGGAATTTCCATTGAGTTCAGCAATAGAATTTCCATTGAGTTCGGGAATGGGAATCCCATTGACAATTCTCCATTTATTACCATTAATTATTTTTAGTGGTAATTAAATGGCATTTTTTTAATGGAAATTGAATGGAAATTTTTCCTATGGGCATAAACGGTTCTTGCAATTCTGAAGGGTGTGTGTGACATGCGAATTTGCATCGCACTAATGATAATTATTGTGAAAATTCAAAATTCCCTTGCGAAGCAAATTTGTCTGTAAACAACACCCCAAGGAACAAATTAGTCTATGCAGCACTTTTCTTTTGCAATACCAACATAAATCCACTCGCGACCAAAAATCAGTTTCAAGGAAGACTTGTAATCCTGCAAATGATAAGGATACAGCAACTGTTCCTTTAAAACTTGCCACACGGTCACATGAGAGAGGTCAATGACCTCCACTAATGATTGATGATGTATTACTGAATTAGTTTATTGAATTGCACATCTATTGCCTTCATACAAAATTTAAACGTTATTAAAGGAATAAATGACTAATAGAGGTTGGTTGTTTACATAAACACCCTAAATTACACATAATATAATCTAAAAAATAAATATTAGACGAAAAAAACAAATACTACACTGAAGCTAGTAATCATCAGGTGATTGAGTGCAGCGTTGCGGTACGTATTTCTTGACCAGGACCGGAACTGAATTTATTTTTTACTTTCGATTACGTTTTTCTTGAGATTCCTCAAATTCCCAAAGGAGAGAGGTTACAACGTTTTAGTTTTAAGCTCATCATATGCCCTGTCAACTATTCATAAAAAAATCAAATATAGATTTATTATAACAGGTATAGGTAATTGTTAAGTAAGCTTTTTGTTTTGGGCGCAGCAATTTCCTAGGATTCGTACCCTTCATCGTATCTAAGAACAGGACCACTCCTCGAACTGAAACTGCGAACAATATTTTCGAGTGTATGTTAATAAGACATCCTCCCCAGCCATTGTCAACAACTCCTACTGTATAACGACGACACGTTACCAAAAGGCGGCGGTCCGTACAAATAACAATAATAGCCGTTTTGTCCCTTTGTTTCTTTCACTTTTACATTTTAATAACCTCGACCGCTATTAATATTCATAAGTTTCATACAATACTACCGATGATACTCTGTTTTCTTTTGTCCAGTTGGTAGCAGCGTACAAGACCAAGGATCAGTCGCGGTTACCTTCGTGGTCTATTTCTCATACGAATAATGTACTACATGCTTTGTTTCATTTGATATCTATTTATTGTTCTGATTATTCCAATGACAAGTCAGCGGTTAAAAATCCCTATCTCTCTAAAAATATATAAGCATGATGAACGTACTTGGTTTCTTTTGCAAATTAATTTAAAAAAGATCAATAATACCTGTTACCGCGTACAGACAGCGTATCGCCATCTGACGGGTATTTACTGCTACTGTTACTGGAGTGGTAGACGTAATAAACGTGTTTTTCAACGATTATTGCGGTTATCGTTCTCTAAGGTTTTAAGTTCGATAGGAAGGCCGTAAGACACATTTTGGTGCATATGTTACTGAAAATGTATGAAATCTAGAAATTGTATGAAATTCCTAGGAAATTTATGAAATTTCGAGGCTATTTAGGAAATATATAAATATTGTTTCAAAGACTTTTTAATACATACATACCCTGGGAAATGTATAGTTTTCCTAGGAATTGTATGAAATTCCGATATTATACTAGAAAACGTATAAAACTAATGTTTTTTGTTAATAAAATACTCAGCCTGCTACTGGCATATATATATCAAACATTTCCTAATACAATACTGGAATTTTATATACTTCCTAGGAAAATTTCTTCTTTAATTTTTCCATTTTTCGCTTGCAGTTTTCTTTTCTTCAATTTAAATATTCGGTATATATTTTTAATAACTTTTATACATTCTTTTAGTAACATATTGTCTTCTGAATTTAACACTTTTTCTTCGTTGTTTGAAGATCTTCTCGAATATTTTATGGCTATTTTTTCTGTTTTCGTTTCTTCTTGTAAACATGTTTTACAGTGTATTTCTATCTAATCCTAAAATAGACAGAACACAGACCAACTTTTACCTGCTGTCTTAACAGCGCGTTTTAGAAAATACCACAAATGACGCGGTAAAAGTTGCTCTGTGTTCTGTTGGAGCTGTCTGCGACGCGATGATGAGATCCAAATAGATCAAAATCGCGATCCGCGTCTTCCAGTTTCGACAGAATACAGACCACTTCGAATTATTTTATTCGATTATGGTAACGTGCCTATCACGTAGTGGTTAGCTACGCCGGGATTCGTTTTAGCAGTAGATATCCATATATTTACATGGAGCTTGTTGGAGCATACATAATCCTAAAATGTAGCATCGTACTACAGATGGCGTTTACCGCGCCATTTGTGATATTTTCTCCATCTTATGTATTTGCCTTGAATACTTTTTCTTTTTTCCCACTGTCATATTTCCGCTTAGTACAATAATACACGCTCTCTACCTATGTCTCGAATAGGAACATTCTTTTTTTTCAACTCTCTTGGGGATTTCTATCTCCTATTCTTCATGCCATTCCCATTATCCCTATTGCTTTCTTCATCAGCTCTTGTGTCGTGACGTGTCCATACAATCCTGGGTAGTTGAACTCTGTAACTTCTTCGATTAAATGGATTCTGCGATACTTGAAAGGTGCTGATATTTATTGGATGCAATTTTTTCAAAGTCTGACGCATTCTGATCTTTTCAAGTATGTTTACATTTTCTACGTTAGCTGCAAGTGCATCATCGATGTACCGTACCCATAAATATTGATAATAATAATAATAATAATCCTTAATGGGTGACATACCATCCTAGTGTGGGACTTTGGTAACAGTACTTATTGTGCAAGGAGAATGCACTGTTGCATTTTTTGAGGTTCGCTTGTTTAAAGACGTGTTAGAGGCTTGAAGTACCCTGTATCTGGCAGCTATTAGTGTAGAGTATATAGTGAGTATACTCAGTCGTACCGTGTTGGTGTTAATGAGGTGGCAGCTTCTTGTTTATTCACCATTTTCTTCGTCTTCTTCTTATTATTTTTATTATTTCGCTCGCTCACACACGCACTCGAATGTCGCACTTATATCGAAACGAGTACCTGCTTGCCTCCGATGTAAATAAATGTTATAGTAAGTGCGACAAGGGAGTGACCAGAATTTTATTAATAGGCAGGTATGTTAAATGCATATAACCGTAACCTCGAGATCCCTCTCGCTTGTCAACGTCAACCCTGTTGTCATCTTCATCTACTTAGGAGAACAATTTCATTGTTTCCAGGCGAAAATATAATGAGATTGCTCAATTGGTAGCATGCAGTGTACAATAGCTACTTTGTTTTTGTTGTGGTATCTGAAGATGATGGTAATGTAAATGTATGTTTGCAGTAAAGCTTACTTATAATGTACACGGTTATTACGTATACACGGTTGAAATGTACAAAATCAAGTTCCTTATTACGTATTTCTGATATAAAGGTACTTACTAAAATAGCGAACGTCTCAAATGAACAAATTGTGAATTACTTTTACTTACCTAAACCTTCATAAAAATAGAAAATACTAGAAATGGCGCAGTAAACGCCATCTGTAGCACGATGCTACATTTTAGGATTACGTATGCCCCAACAAGCATCGTGCTACAGATGGCGTTTACTGCGCCATTTGTAGTATTTTCTAAAACGCACTGTTAAGACAGCAGGTAAAAGTTGGTCTGTGTTCTGTCGGAGCTGCCTGCGACGCGCTGATGAGATCCAAAAAGATCGAAATCGCGATCCGCGTCTGGCAGTTTCGGCAGAATACAGACCACTTCGAATTATTTTATTCGATTAAGCTAACGTGCCTATCACGTTGAGGTTGGCTACGCCGGGATTCCTTTTCAGCAAGTAGATATCCACACAAGTGGACCTTGTTGGAGCGTACGTAATCGTAAAATGTAGCATCGTACTACAGATGGCGTTTACTGCGCCATTTGCAGTATTTTCTAAAACGCACTGTTAAGACAGCAGGTAAAAGTTGGTCTGCGACGCGCTGATGAGATCCAAAATGATCGGAATCGCCATCCACGTCTGGCAGTTTTGACAAAAAACAGACCACTTCGAATTATTTTATTCATAAAAATATTTAGGCAGAAGATGAAAATTGCATTTTAATTACATCGCTGGAAACAGAGATGGTTTTAGAGTAATGATGAACCTAGTAACTTGTTTAGATCCGGTATCCGGCGGATCCAGCATTAAAAACCATATCGGTTCTAGGTGAAAACATTAACAAATTCGAATTTAAAGCTATGAATTTAAAGCTATGAATTTAAAGCTATGATAGAGTACCTGTGCTCAAAAGAGTTATTGGGTAAGGAGATTTACAACAATAAGTTCAATGCGGTTCATGATACTTTCAAGAATTCGATTGCTTCTCTCAAAAGAGAAACAATTTCAATTGAAGATGGTCAGAGGTCGTGTCAACCCCCAAAAACTTCGATGTAGTGCACGATATGATATTAGTAGACCGATCAATTGGACTAAAATATATATCCAAAGCGCTGAGCAGTTTATATGAACGAGTTCGTCAAGTCGATTTAAATATGAAAAAGATTTCTATGAAATTGATTCCAAAATGTTTGAACGCGAATCAGAAACAAGCTCTTGTTGAAACTTCAATTTTTATTTAATTTAAAGAAGAGGATACAAACTTTCTCAACAAAGTTGTCATTATGGGTACATTTTTACGACCCTCAGACAAATGGAAATACCCTGGCTCTTGAAAACCAAAAAGGTTTTGGGTTGGAAAATCGACAGGAAAAGTTTTTGTTTCGGTTTTTTGGGATACTCATGATGTCATCTTCATTGTTTTAGTAAACTGGATAGCAGACTAGGAAGATATTTTTCGTTAATGACAAAATGTACTACGAAATTGCTGTCTAAAATATATTCAATTAAGGAAGGACTATGTTGGGTATTAAAAAAAAAATACAACGTGTAAGTATACATTTTGTTAGGGCTACACTGTACATGCCGGAGTTGCCTGTAACGAACGTTGCATTGAAGCAAGCTCAATGCTCAAGCGATCCCCACTACGAACTTGACTACGTGGCCGAGTAGAGGGGGGCATCCGTTGCGTGATTTCGTTACATAGCAACTCGCATGAAACGAACTAACGTAACAAAGTTTCACTTGATAAGTCTTTGCTTTTTTCACCAGTTTCAAAAAAAAAAAGAAAATAGAGAAAAGAAAGAGATTAAGTGGGAAACTACAACCAAACAGCGGGAATAAAAAACAAAAGTAAAGTAGAATAAAAATACATTAGTGAATCAAAAATAGAAGATAAAAGTTGTTATTGTAGGTAAGATTGGTTGTAGCACGGGGTAGTTCAGTTAGCCGGCAAGGTAATGGACGTAACTACGTCACGGGAAAACCTGTAGTTATAGTGTTTCAAGAATAAATTTCGTAGCTAGTAGGTCCACAACACACTTCAAAAAGTTACATTTTAAAATTTGAAGCCTTTCTGTATTTAGATAACAACCCTCTGATCAGGTAGTGACTATAACTTAACTGTTATTTGAACGTCAAAAGCCCAATTTCGGTAAAGTTTTTGATGACTTAATTTCAAAAAAAATTAGGGCATTTAACCCCCTCTATATTAACCCCTTGTTCCTTGTAGCCTGTCCGCCTACTTAAAAAAAGTAACCTTCCCATTATCCAACCTTACTACTGTAAAATTAGTCCACATTTCTCATGAAGTTAAAATCTTGTGCTCTGCTCATACCTATACAGTCTCCTTCACCCAAGTTTACAAAATAGTCTTTCTTTCAATGAAAATTGCTGACCACTTGTATGCAAATCTTGGCGATTATAATACTTGATTAATTCACTGTCATCATTCTATCGCCACCGGTAGCCTTTCACATTCTTATGCATGTATATCGTACATAGTTCGAATATCATCTGCTTTGCAGAAGAAGAACGTTCTTGTTTTTATTTATTTAGATATGAATGAAGAAACAGATGTCGTGAATAATCGCACTATTCTAAATTGTTCTCACAGAATGTAGGTACAACGGTAGCAGACAATTTTATGAATTTGTATACTGTGCATGAAAGAATTTTAACAGCTACGATAATAATACGATAAAATGAGATGAGTTGGGTGAGTAATTTGCCTAAACCGTCTATGGCGCGCTGATGAGATCCATTATGATCGAATAAACCTTGGCTGTTTGGAATGTGATAGCAGAATCCTGTTTCAAGGCAATAAATTTTGACTTTACAGAAGATTCATTAAAAAGAATGTCAGTTCTATGTGAAAACATTAACAGATTCGAATTTAAAGCTAAGATAAAGTACCTGCGCCTAAAAGAGTTATTGGGTAAGGCGATTCGCAACAATAAGGTCGATTGCTTCTTTCAAAAGTGAAAAACTTTCAATTGAAGATGGTCAGAGGTCCTGTCAGTCCCTAAAAGCTTCGATGCAGTGCATGATATGATATTAGTAGACCGATCAATTGGACTAAAATATATACCCTAAGCGCTGGGTGTTTCATATGAACGAGTTCGTCAGGCCGATTTATATATGAAAAAGATTCCGGTGAAATGGATTCCAAAATGTTTGAACGCGAATCAGAAACAAGCTCGTATTGAAATTCGATTTAAAGAGGATGCGCTGATGAGATCCATTAAGATGGAAAACGACCTTGGCTGTTTGGAATATAATAACAGAACCTTGTTTAAGGCAATAAATTTTGACTTTACAGAAGATTCATTAAAAAGAATGTCAGTCCTAGGTGAAAACATTAACAAATTCGAATTTCAAGCTAAGATAAAGTAGGTACCTGCACCTAAAAGAGTTATTGGGTAAGGCATTTGCAACAGTAAGGTCAGTGTGCTTCATGATTCTTTCAAGAATTCAATTGAAGATGGTCCTTGTCAACCCCTATAAACTTCGATACAGTGCATGATATCACATTAGTAGACCGATCAATTGAACTAAAATACTCGTATACACCCGAAGCGCTGGGCGTTTTATATGAACGAGTTCGTCAAGCTGATATAGATATGAAAAAGATTTCTGCGAAATAGATTTCAAAATGTTTGAACGCGAATCAGAAACAAGCTCGTGTTGAAACTTCAACTTTTATTCGATTTAAAGAGGATACAAACTTTCTCAAGGGAGTTATCATCATGGATGAATATGGATACAGACAATTTTATGAATTTGTATACTGTTCATGAAAGAATTTTAGCAGAAATGATAGTTATTAAATACCACAAATGGCGCGGTAAACGCCATCTGTAGTACAATGCTACATTTTAAGATTACGTATTCTCAGCAAGGTCAATTTAAATACTTGGATATCTACTTGCTGAAACGAAATCCCGGCGTAGCTAACCTCAACGTGATAGGCACGTTACCATAATCGAATAAAATAATTCAAAGTAATCTGTGTTCTGTCGAAACTACCAGACGCGGATCGCGATTTCGATCTTGTTGGATCTCATCAGCGCATCGCAGATAGTTTCGACAGAACACAAACCAATTTTACCTGTTGTCTTAACAGCACGTTTTATAAAATACCAGAAATGGCGCGGTAAACGCCATCTGTAGTACAATGCTACATTTTAAGCATTCTCAGCAAGGTCCATTTAAATACATGAATATCTACTTGCTGAAACGAAATCCCGGCGTAGCTCACCACTACGTGATAGGCACGTTACCATAATCGAATAAAATAATTCCAAGTGGTCTGTATTCTGTCGAAACTGCCTGACGCGGATCGCGATTTCGATCTTGTTGGATCTCATCAGCACGTCGCGGACAGTTTCGACAGAACACAGACCAATTTTACCTGATGTGTTAACAGCACGTTTTATAAAATACCACAAATGGCGCGGTAAACGCCATCTGTAGTACAATGCTACATTTTAGGATTACGTATTCTCAACAAGGTCCATTTAAATACATGGATATTTACTTGTTGAAACGAAAAAAATGGATGAGCTTGGTCAGTAATTTGCCGAGACTGTCTAAAGCGCGCTGATGAAATCCAATAAGATCGAAATCGCGATCAGTGTCTGGTAGTTTCAATGAAATTGTTGACCAAATACTCAATAAACGTTCTTATTATTCTGTAAGTAAGTATCTACGTGAATAAACCGCAGACAAAATGTAAAATAAGCAAGCGATGTTTTAATGTTGGTTGAATAAGAATCGTTTGATTTTGCATTCTTCCTTATAACACCGGATAGCCACTGTTAATTTCCAATTCTCGTTCTAATCACGACCGTATCCCAATGCCAAACAAGAGCATCGAAACGTTTTTGTCAAAATTCCATCTGCTTGTACCAGTAAAGTACCCGTTGTGACTAAAAACTCTTTAGCATTCTGGACAACCTACTGGGACACAGCTCGGAATCGTAATCATGAAACTCCATCGGACTGTTTTGGTTTTAGACGTTTTTCTAACTTTTATTGTCATTAATTAAGCTGATGCATGTATTTTTAATCGTCTTCAATGGGCTTTCGTTTAAACTAAGTATGTATACATATGTTTATGTTGTAGGCAAACAGTGAAATATCTTGTTTAGTTAAAAATCTCTAAAGATTTATTTAAACGCCAATACAGAAATAAGATCAACACATACTTTACTACATAATTATATTCCTAAGTAATTTCCAATTTTTAGTCAACAATTGTATCAAGCAAGAACAAATATTACTAACTAACTAGAATGAAATTGGCGTGTTCAGAGTTAGTTTAGTAGGGGACGGATAATCCATTGTAAATACATTTCTTTTTAATTTCATCATCATTATAAGGTCGTCAGTCCTAAGACTGGTTGGACACGCACCTCCACTCTTCCCTATCCTGAGCTAAACTTTGCATTTCCTTAAAACTAGAACATCTCACATCCTTAACTATTTGCCAACAGTAATTTAATATAAGTTTATTCCACCATTCCTAACTCCCGCCTGGAAAGGTGTCCTGCCAACCTATCTCGCCTATTTCTTATTGACTTCCATAGAGTCCTCTGTTCTCCTATTCTTTCTAATACCTCTTCATTTCTAACCTTCTCTATCCACGGTATCCTCATCAACTAACGTTTTCTTTTCCGTCACACCCACCGTCCATGTTTCGCACCCGTACAGCATTGCGCTCCAAACATACACTTTTAAGAATCTTTTTCGAATTTCTAAATTAACCGTTCGCGAGCGTAGAAGTTCTGTTTATTGAAAGCGACTCGACTCTGCGCTATCCTCTGCTTTATATCCCTACTATTGCTTCCGTTCTGACCTGGCTTTCTGGATATGTTTTCATGGAAGATCTTCAAAAGACTCCCAGCCGTCCGTACGACTGGGTAGTGTCGGATTCCCGAGGAAGAAGGCCGACTAAACCCCTCAGGCCGTCCTAGGACCAATCAAGGTCCTCTTCAGCCGATCCTGGATATAAAATCAGCCACTTCTAATTTTTCTTCGCTCTTTCCCTACTTTTTCTTCCCTTGCATACCAGTATTTATGTTTTACTTTTATTTATTTTCATAAAATACCGTTTTGTCAATACCAATTTCCATTTTATTTAAAGCTATCTCTAACTCTTTGTTAGATGCTAATACTGTTTAATTTATACTTTTATAAAAATGTTTTAAAATGATTTATTTTATTTCAGGTTGGAATCAAAAAGTAGTTTTACTCGGTAAGTCATTAAATTGTATTAAGTTTCATTGTTATTGGGTCATCACCGCAACTGTCCTTTCAAGAAAATCTTAAAGAGATATCAAAACTTGGTCTTTTCGGTTAGGATAGAAGGTGTTTTAATTTAATAGAACAATTTGTTCAGAACTTTTTTCGGTGGCTTTATTGCGAATATTGCAATTAACAATAAATTAGATTCTAACGTATATTCACTCCTGACGACCTCAGTGGTGAAAATATTTGCATTTAGTAAATGTGTACGTCAAACTACCTTTATTCAAATATATCTACGTATCCATAATATTTACGTTCAAATTTTTAAACAATGGAATTAGTAAATTCGTTTAGAAAATGAAGCTAGACTACTTTGTCATGTAGGATATTATAGACATAGTACCTACCTATGTAGCAGAAAGAATTAGAATAAGATTTTATAAATTTACTAATACCTACAGGACAGTGTTTTTTTTTTTTAAATATTTTTGGAAAATTACAAAAAAAAGACTAGCATGGAAGGGATTTGGAACCGGTTCCAATTTGGTTTTTTTATTAGTATTTGACGCTTAATAGCTCAATAAGAATACATTTAATCGCAAAATTGTGTTAATAACTTTCTTCTTAGAACTGTGTACTCTTTCCGATGATTTAGAGCAAATTCTATGACTTTTTAATACTTTGTATAAAATTGAGTACTATGGTAAAAGTTTTCCTCATTAATTTGAGGTTATCTGTAGTGGTAAAAATTATTTCCAAAATTGATTTACTTTAATGTACTGTAAACCTTAGAAAACTTGTTCTGAAAATTCTCACCGTAGTGAATATTTATATCTCAGTTGAAAAACTCGAACCATTGATTATCGCAGCGGTTCATTCTGCCAATAAAAATTAATAGAAATTACAATTAAAGAGAAATGGAGAAATTCTAGTTTCTATAAATGTAAAACAAAGTACATGTCAAGTGAACAAAAAAATATTCGAGTTAGAAAAGATTTTGGGATATAGAAGTTCGAATTAAAGAAATTGGACTATGTACTTCTCTTGTTTATTTCAAAATGATTTAAATCCTTTGAATCTCTCCCTTGAAAACGTGCCTGGGCGTATGCAACCTTTTTGTTCGAATAATTATCACTTATTTTTTGTGTCACACCGTTACTCGTCAGTGACTTCTGCCATGTCCTTGTTAGAATCCGTTGTCATTTTCGTATCTTCACCTGTGTAATTTGTATTATTGTATTATTGCATTATTGCTTTTTGACGACAACGTAACAATTACACACATAAACCTGTATATTATTGGGTATTATTGGTTTATAATCACGGCATCTCTTCACGGTTTTAATAAACTTCGTGCACTGACAGTTGTTATTATTATTATTATTACACGGAGTGCAGAAATAAAAAAGAATACGCAAAACTAATGTATAATTAGCTATTGTTTTCAACATATTTAATTCGACAAGCCTACATACTTATTTATTACTGGTATCATTGAATATTACATCTATTCACATAGCATCTGCTTTACGCAAGGCGAGATGCAGATCATGGTGTTATTAGTTTCACATTTAGTAGAGGAATGTTGTCTAACTTTGGATTTTTTTTGTGCAAGATGTCATTTTTTAAGTTCTATTTAACCTTTTTACACACCTTTCTGTATTCAATTATTTTTTAATCAAAGTAATACTGGGGTTAAAATTACTTTATTTAAAAAAGCACAGCCAACATTTCGTCTAGGTTGTTGGTCTTTTTGAAGGCTAGTTATATTTAGTTAAAAACTGTAATACTGATGGAATTTAGTTAAGTTGTACATGCTCAGACATTAACAACTACTAATAATCATTAGCAATAATTTTTGTATAAATGTGTGTCGAAATGGCAATTTTCGGATTATCGGTTGTTACTAACAGATTAAATTCTGAAGCCTGTTAAAATGACTCCTACTGTACATATCCACCAGGGGTCACACGTGGCGCGTGACGTGACGCGTGACGTTACACATCCTACTGTAACTAAAGAAGTTTCACTTTAAAAACAGTTATCATTTTTAAGGCTGTGTACCTCAAAAGGAAGGAAGGAACCCTTATATTAGAATCATTCCGTCTTCCATCTGTCTCTCCGTCAAGACCTTTTTTTTCAGGAGCGCGTGGAGGAATCAAGTTGAAATTAATATCGAATACATACCTAGATCTGCAATCCCTTGAAGCTGTGAAAAAGTTAAACTTCTAAGTCAACGGTATCAAAAGATACGGCCGTTTATGCCGCATATTTTGACACTCGCAAGGAAATCAGAATCCTATAGGTTACTTCCCCATAACCTTGAATCATGAAATTAATAACAAGCAATGCAAAATCTCTAAACCATAAATTTGTAGTTACATCAGGTTTTGGGGACTGATTTTACGTGGAAACTTAATACATTCTCGGAAATAGCGGGAAAAATCCGTGAGACTCGATTCCTGTGATGAGCACTCGGACAAAAGTTCTTGATCTGTGACCACGATTTATACCTTTTCAAATATCATCGGCACATCTTAAATAGTTCGTTTTAAATAGTTTTTCGTACGGAAATACTATTTGTTCAATGAATGCACAAACCATGGGTGAAATTTCAAAAAATTTAAAAGTGGTTCCTTTTATAATAACTACCGAAAATTTCTTCGACATTTACGTATTAGGTTATCATCATAAGGTCGTCAGTCCTAAGACTACTCTACTTTTTCCTATCCTGAGCTAATATTTGCATTTCCCTAAAATCCATATCTTTAACTATTTGCATACAGTAATCTAATCTAACGTATTAGGTAATACTGATATAATGATTTTAGAATTAGCGCCAAATGTGGCTTTAAAAATATAGATCCGATATGAGGGAAGTTATCTTAAGTTTTAATCCCCTTTCCCAAAAGTCAAGGTTTTGAGTTTTATTATAGTCTTACATAAACTACACATATAATAATTTTAATCGTATATTTTTGTCAGGTTGATTAATGCACATAACGATCTTTTTATAATCTAACCGTCGGTATATGTAGGTAATTAATTGAACGAACAAATAAAAAAAGAATATTTGTCAAATTAATATGTGAGCTAAAAATCTGAAAAATTATGATAGTTTTTTGTACATGAGAAAAGGTTACTTATATTTTCAAATCGGTTGCAAAATCTTGTTCTGCAACATAAATAAAACAAAGTAAAGAATGAGAATAGAATAGTTTTCCTCTTTATTTAACGGTAGATGAATAGAGACAAAGTTAAAGTAATGGCTCAAAAATTAGAATTCAATTTTATATAATAGAACCCTTCACTTCAAACATATTTTCAATAAATTGGGTAAGACTTTTCAAGGCAAACTTTAAGTTGCTCTATGAAAAAAGTAAAAATCTTCGTGGAAATCTGTTTCAGTTTATTACTTCATTTCAGTAAAACTTACCGTTTAATATTTGATGGTTAATGTTTTGAATGTAGTTAATACCTACTAATAAGGTGACCATATTTTTTTATTTCAAATCCGTGACGGGAATTTAAATGATTTTTTTAATATTTNTATTTTTTTTAAATGAATCACATTTTTTTAATCAGAATTACTAAGTACAGAACTTTTTATATTTTTCTGAACTATGGATCTTTTTCAGTACTTAGTTCTTTTTTACTTTGAAGCATTGTATAAAATTTTAGTGTGTCTATTTCAAGTCGAGTCTTGTCACTTGTCCAAAGGTTATTCATTAAAGAAAACAATCCGGGACAAAAAACCTGAATCCGGGACAAATATTGCTTCTAGAAAAATCCTGGACGCAAGGTGGAAATCCGGGACTGTCCCGGCCAATCCAGGACGTATGATCACCTTACTTCTAACAAAGAAAATGTTTTTTAAATTACTTAGACAAATAGTGTTAAGAAATTGAGTATTGGAATTAATATTGGGGTTTAAGTCAAGTGATTTTTATTTTGTACTTTCAATTTATTATATAGGTAATTTTTATTTTATGCCATGCCCCACATTTTTCAATTGTATTTCCGGTTAGTCAGTTAAGCGTGAAGATATATTTCTTCCTCTTGTCACAATGTGTATACGATCAGAGCCCATATAGATTTGTAAATAATTTTATTGAAGTAACACGAATTGAACTGTAAAAACCTACCTAGAAGAAACTTGCTACTTTTAGGTAAACGATTGGTGTTGGTTTCCATCAATAAAATCATAAATTTTGGCTCTGATCTTATATAGATAAAACTAGAGCCTGAAAGTAAAACAACTAAACAAAATGATACGATGATATGAGAGACTTCAAATAAAGAACTTCAGAGGTAGATATTTTTGTTAACGAATCATCATCCTGCCAGTTGGAAGAGACTGATTGGATAAGAATCTTCACTCCTTCGCATTTCCCTAAAACTAGACATTTCACATCCTTTTTGCGAACAGTGTAGGCGTACCTCTACACCCCTTAACTTCTATTTCTGCTTGTAATATGTCTTCAACAAACCCTTCGTGTATCAGCAGCTTTCCACTTTCCTATCTTCCTTAGTTTTTTATTATCACACTCTTTTCAATACTTCTTCATACGCTTTTAATAAATAATATTTTTTGTCATTGGTTCTAAAATACAGAGGCATCTCCAACTAGCTGCGGAAATCTAAAAACTGTTTTCTCAAAGTCCATCATATTGTACCAACTTTGGTGGTGATGATTTGCATGTATTGCGTAAAATCACCTGCAGAGCTTGTTCTACACCTCCATTGAGGAATAGGCAAACAGAAGTCTTTAACAATATTTATTATGTCTGTCGACATCTCGATCTACAGGAATTCCTATCTTGCTAATTATTATGTGCAAGACCTCTCTCTTCCATTTTATTTTGAACTCCCTGTTTCCATATGTGTTTTGGGTCTTCCTTTATTCCTTCTGTTTGTAAGATAACAAATCTATAATCTAATGGGTACCTTTCGTCATTCATTTCTCGAATATGACCATATCATTGTAATTGTGTCCATGTAATTAATTCTGTTGTAGGTGCGCTCATGCTCGTTCTTTGCTATTTCATTTGGTACCTATTCTAGTCTCGATACCCTCCATTATTTTCTTAAAAAGTCCATTTCTACAGCTTCAAGGTTTCTTTATTTACTTCAGTAATGGTCATAAAGGGCTCAACGTTAGGTTTATATATTTTTGTCATGTTACCGCGGAAAGCTCGTTTTGCATGCTATGAAATAGAGAAGAAATGGCCTCTTTTCAGCAGTGTTTTAGTTGGGAGGAAATGAAATTAGTCTTTTGAGCGCATGCGCTCAAGTTTATGAGCATGCGCAGAAATCAGTTGTTCAATGACAATGTCTTTCTAACCTCTAAATTATTCTTATTTCGCCAAATATCAATTTAATGACGAGCTTTTCGCACAAAACATGACAAAAAATAGTATACGTACTTCTGTCTGAAAAGTGGATACTTCAGACTACACACAACTCACACGTAGTCTGAAATATCCACTTTTCAGACCTCGATACGAAATGTACTATTTATGTTTATCCTAGGCGACCATAAAGGAATGTTTAGTCTTCGAATGGCTGTTTTTTCTTGAGTAACTCTGGATCAAATATCCTTGCCACATTTCCCCATCCTTCAACAGTATTTTTCTTATTTCTAAATTAACAGCTTGCGAGTATATTATAATAGGGAATACAGTTGTGAGGAGCGGGTTGGGGATGCTATTGGTATTTCCTTATCTTTTATCCTATTGAAATATGTTACATTACTGGTTCGTTTCTTGCTATAGGAGATAAAAATTAGACGGCACGCCTGTATTGGAAGATGTGTCACGGTTTCGTTTTTCGTATTCCTGGGCTTTTCACCGTACGTCGTATCTTATACTGTATGTAAAGCAAAACGAGTGCTTGAGACAAGCAAAAAATAAAACCAGCAAAATACCTACTTCTGCATACGGACGGGATGGTACGGCGGCTGGCGTCCGTTGCACACTCCTGCGCTTCGAGGACTGCTAAAAGAAGTGCATGGAACACTTCGTTCCTGCATGCATGTTTGTACGTACGTATGTATGTATATGTATATATGCGGTAAAAACAGATCACGACATTTGTTAAATCCTTAAATGTGGAATCGTGCCGTTTTCCAAGTAAACATCGTGATAGTAGCAGGCTAACGTGGCGGATGATTACTGCCCGATATATATCATTCCAGTTGGCATAGCCTGATAAAAGAACTGAATTATTTCTGAGAAAACATACCGTATTATCCACCCAGAGGCATGTACAGGATGCTCGATCATATTAGTTAATGGAATATAATCATAATTAGGGTTTATACAAAAACCGACATTTTAGAAAACCGGTTTTCGAATAGTAATTTTTCCAGAAAACCGGTTTTAACCGGTTTCGAATTTTTATAAAAAAATTTTTTGCTCGAATATTCTGTAATTCGAACAAAAAATTTTAACAGAAAATTTAGAGTGATTAAAAGCAGTTTTTGACTGAAATTATTTACTGTTCACTGAATTTA
>NW_020442442.1:796262-804831 GCF_000699045.2 Agrilus planipennis
TTAGATAGTACAGAATTCAAGAGAAAGCAATTAAGGGTAAAACCAGATATTAGTATGGGAGTGCATGCAGGTATGGTTGAAGTTGGATTTCCAGGTAAAAGTGATTGAAAGAACAATAGAGTTTAGATTGAAAGGAAACCAAAGTATTTACAAGATAAGAAGTTGAAAAGAATTGAAATAATATTTGAAGTGAAATAATATTCGAAATGAAATATTATTTGAAATGAAATATTATTTGAAATGAAATAAAATTAGAAAAAATATTTACACACACAACAAAAATAAGAGTTCTTTCGCCGCACTTTTTTATCCACCATAAACTACCTCAGGTTAATCAGGAAAATTTTTTGCTATATCACTGGCAATTAAATGACGTAAACTGCGAGAATTATGTAATATTTACTGCTACAACCAGTCACCTCATTGTTTTACATTAAAAGTATAGGTACCCATTAAATTCCTACATTACTACCTTTGTAAACGATTAATTGTGTGTAACAACAAATAAAGGGTGTTTCTGAAATAAGTAGGAAGCTTTAAAGTAAGATGATAGGGCACTGTAAAACAAGAAAGTTAAGTAAATGTTTAGTAGTCCGAATGTCCACCGTTTCCGATAAAAACGTATTTGAAAGTACAGTCAAGGTTCAGTCCGACCCTGGTAGAATCGCGCAGGGAAATAGGACATTGCAACGCCGGATTCAATCACCTGCAGCATCCGTGTTGTATGAGTATGATTTTTGTATTTTGAAGACAGAGGACGCTCCTGAGGGAAATTGATGTTGTCATCGTGTGCTGATTTCAGACTGATTGATAGGTTAGTTTGGATTTGGCAGCCATTCGACTGAGACGTGTTTCTTTATTTTCGTTAGGATGGAAAAAGTGCAGTATCGTTCGGTAGCTCGCTTTTTGTTTTTGGATGGTAAAAAATGCAAGGAGATGAAAACAAAGTTGGATACTGTTTATGGAGACATTTCGCTATCTATGATCACAGTTAGATATTGCTTCAACGAATTTAAACGTGAGCAAAGGTCTGTTTTTGATAGGAGCGACCAGGAAGCCTCGCAAACGTTGTTACCGAGGAAATCATCTTACGGATTTTTTTTGAAAAGGAAGAACGATCACTGGACAATACTACAGTGAGTTATTGGACCGTTTCGACAAAAAATTGAAGGAGACACGGAAGCATTTGACGAAAAAGAAGGTGCGTTTTCAACACGATAACGCACCGGCACATTCATCAGGATTTGTTGCCGCCAAAATGCATGAATTACGTTATGAATTTGCTGCCGCACACCCCGTACTCACCCGATTTGACTCCCTGTGACTTCGTCTTGTTCCCTACCATGATGAAATGACTCGCGAGAAAAAAAATTAGCTCAAACGAGGAAGTCATCGACGTGAAAGGGGGGATTTTGGAGAGGTCGACAAATCTTATTTTTTGGAGAGGTAAAAAAATGGCAGCGACGTTGGGATAAGTGTATCTTTCTAAAAGGGGACTATGTTGAAAAATAAAAAAAAAAATTAAAAAAAAGAGGTGTCTTCATTTCTAACAGGCGTACTGATTAAACCGTCCTCGTATATTAAATAGTACTGCATATTATTAGCGATGAACTAAACTAGTTATTTATTTAATTGTTATCGCAATGGGCGTCTAAAGATTATTATGTGTAGTAGCGTAGTAGTAGTAAGCTGTTGATATTTACGTACTTTATTAGTTCGTGCCACAATCGTCACTGTTTACATTTTTCATCGATGCAGTTGCCTAATTGTTACCACAATTTCCCTATATGTTGCCAATTCACACCCAGATTGCAACTTCATTGATTTTGTTACAAATTTTTTTGTCCTTTAACCAGTACCTACGCTATTGTTGTAGATAATAATGATAGACTTAGTTTACTGTAGTGGGTTTGTCCATTTAATTCAGTTAATTCTTTTAACGCACTGTTTATTAAATAAATTGATTATTATATAATTTATAATCACTTTGGGTGCGTTAAAAAGCTACTCACGCTGCCAAGAAACGCATAAATATGATATCATAAATAAGGTTTACGAAAGGCGTGTTCCGTCGTATTCCGGTAAAACAGTTGTGACCTGGACCTGAGCGTGGCTTGTTGTTGTTGTTGTTGTTGTTGTTGCTCTCGTGCTTTCATTCAGTATCGAAACTGATAATTTTATACCTACAGTAATCGAACGTTTCCTTTTTCCAATTAATAAATAGGTACGATTGATATAATAATAATAAATGTTGTCAGAAAACATTGAACGCGCTATTTTTATCATTGCATGGGTGGGTTCGGTTCTCTGCGCGATTACGAAAGAAAAAGGTATTTACATACTTCAATCGCTTATATAGATATTTTATGATCAGAAGCTTTACTGAATTATTTATACTAGTCGCACCCGTTCAAGTACATAATAATCGAATTGAAACGAACAAGAAAATCGTTGTGAGCGTTTATTATGTTCTAATATGTCTCTAACTAAGCATTCATGCCTGAGAAAGTGTTATACTATCATATATATATATATATATATTTTTAATGTTAAACATACACCTTCGAATTTTGTAAATTAATCGTTCAGGAGCATGGAAGTAACTTTCATTGTTGAAGGCGACTCGACACTGCGGTATCCTCTGCTTCATGTCCTTACTACTCCTTCCGTCCTGACTTATCTGACTTCATAGATACCTACAATCACCCACTTCTTCTAATTAGCCGTCGCCTGTGTTTACATTCGTTCTTTCCCTATTTTTTCTTCCCTTGCATACCAGTATTTTTGTTTTACTTTTAGTTATTTTGAGACAATACAGTTTTGTCAATACCGCTTCCATTTTATTTAAAGCTATCTCTAACTCCTCCTTGCTAGATGCTAATAATGCTATATCATCTGCGAATCTAAGCATACTAATCTTTTGCCCCTGTATATCTATCCCTACAGTTGTACTGCCTTTAATGATGTTGATCGGGTCTTCGATGTATAGATTAAACAGTAGCGTTGCTGCTCCAGTTTTATAATTGCCTGTTGTTCTTTATACAAACTAAGTATCACTCTTCAATCTCTGTAACTCATCCCTACTGCATTCATAAAGAGATTTAAATATTTTACGTTATTTTCGAGTATGTTATTTGTATTTGAATAAAACATACCGGCCCATATTTGTAAGATGAGAACTGAGTTTATTGATCATTAATAAAATTATTATTTTAGGGGTGTGTTCCAGATTTGAGCGATTACCGATCTTCCTTTTTGCGATTTTGGGAGTGCTTAATTATTATTCGTGTTTAAATTTCGATCACTTTTTAATCTTATCAGCATTTTACGGCGATTATCCGAAAACGCGGCTAACCCAGATTATCGACCTGAAACGCATTAAATACCATAAGAAATATTCGTTCCGATTCTTCACGGTGTCGGAAACCCTATATTTACGGCGAGGAAAGACTGCCATTAACTTTTGCTTGCTCTTTTTTCGAATGCGGTTTCGTGAACGCGCGCGGAATTTCGATTTTCAACCAAGTTACTTGATAAATACGCTGGTCCAAGACTTTTCTGATGCGGCCGTGTTAAATTTAAACGTTTTAATAATAAAAATAACCGCTTCTTTATGACTGGAGCATAACATGTAAATGTAATAAATACGTCACGTCGTGTGGAGTAGCTCTAATGTAGAGATGAGACGTAATGTCTTGTTTTTCTCAAAGCCATTGTAAAATTTAGCCAAAAAACTTTAGTAAAGGATATCCTTCGAAATTATCACACAGGTACCTAAGAACACTGATTTTAAAACAATTTTAAATAAATTCAATTTGTGGGAAAAGCCGCCGCATATTAATTATTTTTTGAGTAACAAAACAGGTGAGATAGAGCTAGTATCGGTATGTACTTCGAACGAATGCATACCTGTTAACTAGGACCGTCGACCAATTTACTGATATCAGGGGGTAAAGGTGTGCCAGGCACTTCCAATCGACGGTAATTTCAGCCAGATGCTTCAAAGTTCGCAAAATAAAATCGTAATTTTCCTTATTGTTTGAGTCTTCATTTTTAAATATGTTACAAAAAAAAAATTTTAATACTTTTTGTAAGCACCCAGACCAATTGTAGGGGGTCAACCCCCCCCCCCCCTTCAGGCATAATTAATATGCCGCTGTGAGTATAAGCGCAAGCGCGATAAGTAAATGGATTTGTAATGCAAGTAGATGGATTTATAATACACTTAATTTGTATCTAGGGGGTCTTTGACCCCTAAAAATGGTTTGGCTGCTTACAAAAAAATATTAAAATGGTCCCCTAAGTATCATATTTAAAAATGAAGGCTTAGTAAAGTTACGAAAAAAGTGAAAAAAGTTTCCAAAGATATCCCCATCAGCTATTTACTTAAAACGGTTTTTAAAATCGCGAAGGATGTACGACACGCGAATTTGCGTCGCAGCAATAGTGATTATTGTAAAAATTCAAAATTTCGCCCCTGTGAAGCAAATTTAACTTTCGAAACAACTGATACAAATCTATTCGCGGCTGAAAATCAGTTTCAAGCAAGTCTTGCACTCGCTGCAATTGATAATGATACAGCAACTGTTCGTTTAAAATTTTCCTGATTATCAGATGGGAGCAGCCAATGTTCCCTTCTATTTCGCGTGTACTGTTTTGCGATTTATCTTCTCCACAATCGTGGATTCCTTCCGATATCGTTCAAACCCGAAAATACGTATATCATAACACATTATTGTAAATTGTAACAACAACTGTTCTACAGTGAGTAACCTACAGTAATGATTGAAGTTGTACTATTGAATTAGTTTATCGAACTGCTCGTCGATTGCCTCAAACAAAGTTTAAACGTTAAAAGAATATATGGTAACTTGAGGTTGGCTACCAACCTAAACACCCTGAATCACAATAAACCTAATCTATCAAATAAATAATACATGAGCAAAAACATACTAAACAAAAACTATACTGATATTGATATTCACCAGCTTATTGAATGTAGCGTTGCGGGCCGCATTGCTTTACCGGGGCCGGAATTGTAGTTACCTGTACTTTCAACTACATTTTTCTCGAAAACTAACAGACATAAAATTACTTAATTTTCATGGTTTATAGTGGTGTATCACCTCCTGCAAGCTCGGTATTTTTTTCTGTTAGGCTGTTTATCTTAATCTATCAAATAAATAATACATGAGCAAAAACATACTAAACAAAAACTATACTGATATTGATATTCACCAGCTTATTGAATGCAGCGTTGCGGGCCGCATTGCTTTACCAGGGCCGGAATTGTAGTTACCTGTATATTCAACTACATTTTTCTCGAAAATGGCAAACTAACAGACAAAATTACTTAATTTTCATGGTTTATAGTGGTGTATCACCTCCTGCAAGCTCGGTATTTTTTTCTGTTAGGCTGTTTATCTTAATATATATAAATTAGTACGTGTCACGTTGTATGTCCGCGATGGACTCCTAAACGACTTCACCGATTTTAATCAAATTTGTACATCGTGTGCAGTTTGATCCAACTTGAAAGATAGGATAGCTTACATATCAATTTATGATCGCAATAGTATATAAAGTAAGGGAGTTTGGTCACGGTGGGTGGACGTGGGTGGTTCTGGGTGGCGAAAGTGTGAAAAAATATGAGAACATANCTAGAACAGTCTACTATTATTAAGAAATTTTATAAAGGTAGAGGGTGGTATCTAAGATAGAAATGTATATTTATATTTTAACCCGAGCAACGCCGGGTTTCGCTGCTAGTAGGTACCTATATATGTACTAATGGACATACGCTGCCTGGGCTCTTTCGCTTCAGCTGATGGTAAAATTTATAACACCAAAAACACACGAATGATTCATACTTTTACATTAATACGACACGTAGGTTCAGGTATTTACACTTGCAAATTCTCAATAACTTCGGACCTTTCATAACTCTTCGTAAATACGTACAACATACACATGTCCGTATCGAGAAGGCAATAACGTCCAGTAACATATGTTTATGTGTGTGCGTGTACGTGGACATTAATGTGTGTTGTACATTATTAGTTGTGCAAATAGATCGAGCGTCACAAGTAACGGAGATGCGGGGGTGTTAGAGAGGGAGGGGCATTGGTAGCGGGGTAAAGGCGCAAGGAAAGGGGCTACGTCGACGGACGTAACAAAACCACTTGTCATCCGGGCTGCGCTTGATAAATGCAACGTTTTAGTCACGACACACGTCCGAGCGATTTGTTTCATAAATGTAACGCATGTACAACTCAAATTCGATCTGATTGACTGATGAGGTCGTGAGAAGTATGCGACCTCCATTATTGAATTTCATGTGTTGAAGCGTCCAACGGACGCCGCAACCGCCACAGCCACAGCCGCCATCGACGTCGTCGTGCAGATTGTTCTCTCTAACGAATTTAATGTTGTTCTCTTACACATTAAGGAAGTACCCATTATCTGCCAAACATACATGAGTAGGTACACAATGTCCCAAATTCGACGATTAGGAACAGTTAGAGATATTTCGGATCACGGGATTGCAGATCTTCCCGAAGGAAATTTTCTAAATAGACTGCCACAGACTTATACGTAGGTACCCTAGACAAAAATTTTCAGTCTCTCTCCAGTCTCTGAGAGCGTCTCTCACAGTCTTTCACAGTCTCTCTGTTATTGCCTATGTATTTTTATGGATCTCTCGCAGTCTCTGTATGAGAGACTCGAACAATAAAATTGTTATTTCAGAGATTCGAGTCTCTCACAGAGAGACTGAAAGAATAAATCTGAAAGATTGAGAAACTCGAGTCTCTCATAGAAAGACTGGGATCTCTGAAATATGTTGAACTTTTAAAATTTTAACCATGTCTGTCGAGACACCACTTGTTGAGAGATTCGAGTATCTCGTTCAGAGATTCGAGTCTCTCGTTCAGAGACTGGATACGAAATGAGGATCTCTCTATGAGCAACTCGAGTCTCTCGTTCAGAGACTGGATACGAAATGAGGATCTCTCTATGAGCAACTCGAGTCTCTCGTTCAGAGACGCTAAACAGTTTTTTTGACAGTCTCTCTCAGCGACACCAGAGAGACTCGATNTGGTGGTTCGGGTGAGAAAGATGAGACGGACGAAATGAAGACAGAAGAGAATGAAAGATTATCTGTGGAATATTACTGCCTCAGCATTTGCCTAAGTGATCCAAGGAAACCACAGAAAAACTTGGACGAAGGCAGATGGACCCGTAATTAAACCGGCATCCTCCCGAATGCTAAGCAATGGTCTAAACCTCTACGCCATGCCGCTCGGTTGTTGAGATATGAAATTTGGGAGTATTTATAGGATAGGGATGTTAGTAGATTTAGTAGAATGTTTTAGAAGGAAAAGTAGTGAGAGAGAGGGTGAAGACACTAGTTTATAGGAATACACAGAATTAGATAGTACAGAATTCAAGAGAAAGCAATTAAGGGTAAAACCAGATATTAGTATGAGAGTGCATGCAGGTATAGTTGAAGTTAAAATTCCAGGTAAAAGTGATTGAAAGAACAATAGAGTTTAGATTGAAAGGAAACCAAAGTATTTACAAGATAAGAAATTGAAAAGAATTGAAATAATATTTGAAATGAAATAATATTTGAAATGAAATATTATTTGAAATGAAATATTATTTGAAATGAAATAAAATTAGAAAAAATATTTACACACACAACAAAAATAAGAGTTCTTTCGCCGCACTTTTTTATCCACCATAAACTACCTCAGGTTAATCAGGAAAATTTTTTGCTATATCACTGGCAATTAAATGACGTAAACTGCGAGAATTATGTAATATTTACTGCTACAACCAGTCACCTCATTGTTTTACATTAAAAGTATAGGTACCCATTAAATTCCTACATTACTACCTTTGTAAACGATTAATTGTGTGTAACAACAAATAAAGGGTGTTTCTGAAATAAGTAGGAAGCTTTAAAGTAAGATGATAGGGCACTGTAAAACAAGAAAGTTAAGTAAATGTTTAGTAGTCCGAATGTCCACCGTTTCCGATAAAAACGTATTTGAAAGTACAGTCAAGGTTCAGTCCGACCCTGGTAGAATCGCGCAGGGAAATACGACATTGCAACGCCGGATTCAATCACCTGCAGCATCCGTGTTGTATGAGTATTATTTTTGTATTTTGTGTTCATACTACATTTCGAGGTATACGAGGGAGGTTCAATAAGTACCCGACGTTCCTGAGGGAAATTGGTGTTGTCATCGTGTGCTGCCATCTATCAAACCACGTCAAAACGAATTTCAGACTGATTGATAGGTTAGTTTGGATTTGGCAGCCATTCCACTCAGACGTGCTTCGTTATTTTCGCTAAGATGGAAAAAGAGCAGTATCGTTCGGTAACTCGCTTTTTGTTTTTGGATGGGAAAAAATGCGAGGAGATGAAAACAAAGTTGGATACTGTTTATGGAGACATTTCGCCATCTACGACCACAGTTAGATATTGCTTCAACGAATTTAAACGTGGGCAAAGATCCGTTTTTGATAGGAGCGACCAGGAAGCCTGGCAAACGTTGTTACC
>NW_020442442.1:805488-806805 GCF_000699045.2 Agrilus planipennis
GTTCTCTTAAATCGGCTTTGCACGTGCAAGTCATTGATATGATATTGCTTAAATCACCCAGAATCACCTCACCAATTATATAACGTGAATCACTTTTTAAATCCGAAGTTTTTAAAAAGTAGGCAGTAAACTTGACGGAATTTGAAGGCTAGCTTCCGGATTTGTTATTTCCGAAATTTATAATGTGATTGGCATTATAAACACGCTCACCTTCAATGAAATTTCCTTTCCGAGGCTTTGTGTCAGCCCAATCACATATTATGTCAATACTTATCATTTTATCGTAATTTAAAAACTTGGAAATTGCACGGTACAGTATAGGAACTACGATAAATTTTCCCTAATTGGCGCCATGTTTTTAGGCTCCTCCCATTTGACGGATCCCAATACTTCCCAAGCGGTCCAAACATACACCTTCGAATTTCTAAATTAATCGTTCAGGAGCATGGAAGTGACTTTCATTGCTTTATATTCCTACTACTCCTTCCGTCCTGACTTATCTGACTTCATAGATACCTAAAATCATCCACTTCTAATTATTCGTTGCCTGTGTTTACATTCGTTCTTTCCCTACTTTTTTTTCCGTGCATACCAGTATTTTTGTTTTACTTTTATTTATTTTGAGACAATACAGTTTTGTCAATACCGCTTCCATTTTATTTAAAGCTATCTCTAACTCCTCCTTGCTATATCATCTGCGAATCTAAGCATACTAATCATTTATTCCTGTATATATATNGTTAGGCTGTTTATCTTAATATATATAAATTAGTACGTGTCACGTTGTATGTCCGCGATGGACTCCTAAACGACTTCACCGATTTTAATCAAATTTGTACATCGTGTGCAGTTTGATCCAACTTGAAAGATAGGATAGCTTACATATCAATTTATGATCGCAATAGTATATAAAGTAAGGGAGTTTGGTCACGGTGGGTGGACGTGGGTGGTTCTGGGTGGCGAAAGTGTGAAAAAATATGAGAACATATGAGACCTTTTGGAAAGTTCTAAAAATTTATGAAATGATCCAGAAAACTCCAGAATGTGTGCAACTGTTACAATCGATCTAGAATGTTCTAGAAGGTTCTAAAAAATTCTGGAATGATCTAGAAAGTTCCAAATTGTGTGCAACGGTTAAAATCGATATGCAATGTTCCAAAAAGTTTTAGAAATATCTGGAATGATTTGGAAAGTTCCAAATGTCCGCAATTAATTTTATCAAAGATTTCTAGAATTTTCTAGATTTTGTTCAAATATTCCAGAATATTCTAGAACGATCTACTATTATTAAGAAATTTTATAAAGGTACAGGGTGGT
>NW_020442442.1:807531-820040 GCF_000699045.2 Agrilus planipennis
CGTCTCTGAGAGCGTCTCTCACAGTCTCTCAGTTATTGCCTAGGTGTTTTTATGGATCTCTCACAGTCTCTGTATGAGAGACTCAAACGATAAAATTGTTAATTCAGAGATTCGAGTCTCTCACAGAGAGACTGAAAGAATAAATCTGAAAGATTGAGAAACTCGAGTCTCTCATAGAAAGACTGGGATCTCTGAAATATGTTGAACTTTTAAAATTTTAACCATGTCTGTCGAGACACCACTTGTTGAGAGATTCGAGTATCTCGTTCAGAGATTCGAGTCTCTCGTTCAGAGACTGGATACGAAATGAGGATCTCTCTATGAGCAACTCGAGTCTCTCGTTCAGAGACGCTAAACAGTTTTTTTGACAGTCTCTCGACAGTCTTTCTCAGCGACACCAGAGAGACTCGATGAGAGACGGAGACTCGAGTCTCGATTTCAGAGGCTCTGAGAGACTGAACTTTTTTATCTCGGTTATGTGTGGACGATCTTTATATGAGCTTTCACTTCAGCAACCCAAATAACCTAAGCAGTACTACAAAACAAGAAAATTAAGTAAAGTTTTTTTTTGCTAATATACTGTTTTTTTTTTGCTAATTAGATTAACGTTAAATATGATTTAAGATGCCAAGTCACAGACAACCTACCGTAGTAATAATTTGTTCATATATCGTATTGACATTCCTTGATGCTCAGTAAGCTGTTTCAACAATACAATATCAGCCCTTGAAATAGGTCGGTATATTACGAATACGAACCATATCGCCGCTGTAGAAGACGAAATCCTTTCTTCCCTATCATTTGTAGCGAGTACAAGCCTTGGAGGAAACTGATTTTTTGCAGCGGGTGAATTTGTATTAATGGTTTCGACAAAAAGTTACTTCAGACACAATTTTTTTTATAATGGTGATATTTATCTATATTTTTGGTAGTCCGGACGTAACGCCATTGGACTTCATAGTACTGGGTCGTACGAAACAGTACGTGCATCATCAGATGTCAGTGATATGTACGACCGTGATCGCTGCAAATTAAATTCGTCAAATGAGTGACAGTTTTTAAGAAAAAGTTTTGGTAGAAGTCTTGAAGACTGTCTCCTAGTATGCAGTTCTAATTTCCAACAATTTTTATAGTTTAGTATGTGTGCATGCTTGTGTGCTCTCGGAACCAATAACTCGTCAATTTGTGAGCGATAAGTTGTTGTTTATGTTTATTTTAGGTGTTGGACAATTGGAATTGTTTACTTCACTGCTCAGTCTATTTCAATTTGCTGCACTCAAAGATTTAGTTGTACTACATCCATTTTGTCAAACCACGGACAGGGCCGGCTTCGGATCGTAAATGGTTATGGTTTTCTTAGAAATTGTTTTAACACTTAAAGATGCTGCTGCACTTGTCATATTGCATCTAGATGTCACCCTCTATATTGTTTTTTATAATTCAAAAATTATGATGAAATTTCTGTGGCTTTCGAATGACACCTCTCTCAACCGTATTTGAAATATTTAAATTTTTGCTTTTTTAACCTTTTATAATGTCATTTTTATAATATCTGTTGTTAGTGTGCCCCCATGTAATAGTCAAATAATGCTGTCAAAACTTCATTCAAATCGACTCAATAATTTTGATCATTAGTCAGGACAAGCTTCTGAGATACTGGTAAATCGCGTTTTATTGTTTTCGGTAAATAAGACTCATATTTATTAGCGTTATGTCAAAAGGAAAAACACCTAACATTCATTCTTTTCTTAAAGTGAAATAATTATTGCTTTTCTTAAAGAGAGTAATAATAAACAGTATTATGGTAAAAACAGGATTATTGCCTCAGAGTTGGATGCATGTCCCCGTTTTGAATACTTACAGAATAACGGATAAATACTTTTATGAACCAGTACAAACATTCGCACCCCGGTGCCATCTTGAAAATAACAGAAGTGTGAAGTTAGGTGCGAATGAAATTTGCATTGAGGTTGTCACATAACAAGAACATTGTCGTCTCCAAACGATTATTATTTTACTAGTTATTTGAATTGTCCCTTTTACGCTTTCAATACGTATCCCCTTCAAGTCATCTCTCCTCTACTATAAATTTATTGCCTGGAATAGTATTACTTTCTATTACCTTATCGTACCTGTCGATTATAATAAAGTAACGGGCGGTGTTGCAATATTGCAAGGATCCATGCGAATGTCGATACTTGTGCAGTTCGGATCAATGACGTTATAAATTTTGTATTATACCAGTTGCAATGTATACATGTAGCTAGCTAGTGGATAAGTACCACATGAGTATATTGTAGTACTGCACAAACAAAGCTTCTGAATTTATAAAGTAGCTATTGTTTCTCATGCGAACAATTTATGGGGCAATCCGAAGGCCATTCCTGTACTCTTATATTATTACCTATAGGAATACAACTGCTATGTGGTGGGTAGCTTGATTTTCTTCCTTGCATGGTAGACCGTCACGGTCGACCGATTCTCCGATTAGCATTTTTTGTCAATCTTTTTCTTTTAGATACGGAGTGCCATTTACAAAATACATGAGATACAATTATTAGTTAAGGATATTCTACAAATACTAATTTAGTGCTTTTTGAAACACAAATTATTACATTTTAGTGAAAGTCAAAAGTGTTCGAAAAGTTTCATAAGGATATCGACTTGTCAAACTGAACCGCTGACGGCATAACCACCTCTACATGGTAGACACATAACCAAAATAACAGAAAAGTTCATGATTATGATATTTTGTCGAAAACGTCAGACGTGGATCGTGATTTCTCACTGTATCTCATCAGCACGCCGTAGACAGTTCCAACAAAATGCGGTGATATGGTTCAAATCCGAAAATATATAGCACGTAACATTGTTGTAATAACAAGTGTTCTACAGCGACATACTGACCTATGACAATTATTGATTTTGTATTGCTTAATTTAGTTTATTGAATTGTACATAGATTGATTGAATACAAGGTTTAAACGTAAATAGGTAAAACAGCTCCTTAAATGTTGGTTGCAACATAAACATCTTGAACCGTACTTAATGTAATCTGACAAATAACAAGCAATACATGAGCAAAAACTAAATACAACACTTGAAGCAGCTAACTACCAGTTGATTGAATGCGGCGTTGCTTTGTCGCATTTTATCCAGGACTGTAATTACATTTGCCTATACGTTCTTCTACGTTTTTCTCAAAAACCTTTACTTTTACGTTTACTATTTCATTATTTCAGAAACAATTTGTATACTAAAACTCTTAACGATTATTTCGCCTTATTGATAAGGCTTCATCAGAGTATAACAATAAATTTAACAAAAAATTCGAATCCAATATAGTTACGATAAGAGAGAGGGCTTAACAGGTTGAGTAAGGATGAATTATTTAAAACTAACTAATCATTAAAAAGTACATTGGTTCTAAAGTTTTCACTAGAGAAAATTTATAACATTCGTAGTGTAAGATTTTATAATCATCATTAAAATTTTATGATATTAATTCATTAAATGTTTAGCGTAATTCGAGTGTAAGGTTTCAGAATCAAAGTTATCTTTTATATTTAGTTATTCCCTATATAAATTTTCATTTTTTTTCCTTATCTGTTTTGTTTTTATTGTTTCCAATAATTAATGTTTACAGTGCATATTTATAAAGTGCACTTTTTTAACAATTGTTCTGAGATGATTTGTGTCAATTTTATTAGAGAGACTACTTAAGATGATTTTGCAGTTCATGTGGTACACATTTTTCGTCGGCTCCCCTTGAAGATGTTTATTACCAATTCAAATACTCGAGGAATACATTAATTCGTAATAAACATTTGGAGTGTTACAATTACACATTCAGAAACATAGTACAGTGCTCCAGATCGTTCGCTCATACGTAATATTCAAATCAAGTGAAAAGGAAATTGTGAATTGTAACGATCATTATATGGAAAACAAGGAAGCGAGAGAGCACGCATGCATAAAGTTACACGTACGGCCAGAGAGACAAAGGGAGAGATAGACAGTAAACATATATGAACGCAGTTTAATATTTAAAGACTGTTATTTAAATTAATTATCCGGCAAATATCGGTTATAGCGTGCCCACGAGAGTGTTAACTCGCGGAATAAATCACATCTAATTTAATTTAAATACAATGTGAGTATAATGAGCGGCGCCCTCTAGCGACGAACCCATGGTGAGTCACACCTGTAGGTGATACAGTTGTAAGGAGGTGTGTGAATCCACCGAAGCTGCGGCTACAGCTCCTTATACCACGGTATCGTATTATACTTACCAGCCACAGACGGCTAACGTGTTCGATTTTATACAAGGTACCTTCTCGACTGACGGACCCGATCGGAACAACAATATTTCATGCCATGTCTACTTATTATTCCATTGGTCGTTTCTTTCCTTATTTGTCAGCTTTCCAGAAAGCTTCGGATTTGTAAACATTCGAATATATTTCAGTCAATAGCCTTTCGTAAGAATTCTATCGTCATCATCATCATCATAACGTCGTCAGTCCTAAGACTGGTTGGACACGCACCTCCACTTTTTCCTACCCTGAGCTAATCTTCGCATTTCCCTAAAACTAGAACATCCAACATCCTTAACCATTTGCGGACACTAATCTAATCTAGGTCTACCTCTAGCCCGCCTTACTTCTGTTTCTGCCTCTAATATGTCTCTTACTAGACCTTCATGCCTAAAAAGGTGTCCTACCAACCAATCTCGCCTATTTTTTATTGACTTCCACAGAGTCCTCTGTTCTCCTATTCTTTCTAATACCTCTTCATTTATAACCTTGTCTATCCATGGTATCCTAATCATTCGGCTATAACACCACATTTCGAATGCTTCTAACCTTTTCTTTTCCGCCGCGCCCACCGTCCATGTTTCGCACATGTACAGCGCCGTGCTCTAAACATATACCTTTAACAATCTTTTTCGAATTTCTACAGTAATCGTTCGCGAGTATAAAAGTGACTTCTTTTTATTGAAGGCAACTTGACCCTGCGCCAACCCTGTGCTTTATATCCCTACTACTCCTTCCGTCCTACCTTATCTAACTTCCTAGATACCTAAATCAGTCACTTCTCCGATTTTTATATTCGCTCTTTCCCTACTTTTATCTTCCCTTGCATTCCAATATTTTTGCTTTACTTTTATTATTTATTTTCATACAATACTATTTTGTCAATACCGCTTCCATTTTTCCCTAAATCTAGTTACAAAATCGTTACGATGGCAACACTAGTATAGAATGCAGTGTTCGGTCGGAATTTTTCCATTTTACTGGGAATTCCCCATCATAGACCGACCGTAGGAGTTAGCTGAAGAATTACAAAGAGTGTTTAGAGCAACAACAAGAATTGGACGTGTTATTAAACTTCTCCAAAAAAGAAATTCAAAGTTATATTTTACAACTGTCTTTTGGACACTACCATAAATTCACTCAATGAATGATTTGAACAGTTAAATGAATACTCGGAATCTTGGCCTTTTTTGTACAATATAAAAAGGATTCCGGATAAACCAGACCTCAAACTCTGTAGTGAGCTCCAATTGAAATTAACTGTAGGCTCTAAATCAGATATATGTAGATGGTTGTATGTTCTGAATTCAAAAATCTAAAATCGTTTTCGCCTGATCAGAATGTGGTTACTCCTGTCTTCATTTTAAATTTTATCAAAGATCACAACTTAAAGGAGTGTATCCAAATGTATGGGTAGCATTGTGAATATTGATCGCGACGTATGCCTCTAATTGTGGCTAATGGGGAAAGGAGTTTTTCTAAGCTTAAGCTGATAAAAGCCAATCTGCGATCGACAATATCTCAATTTAGATCGACAAACTTAGCAACTTTGTCAATCGAAAATGAAATTGCGAAAAAGATAGGCTCTTAATAAAAGAGTTTGCCGACGGAAAGGCTAGAAAAGTAAAATTTTATTAGTTTTTTTATATGGTTATTTCATTCTATCCTTTGGCTTTTTTGTGTATCGGTTTCAATTGTAGATAGGAGGCGTAGTAGAAATCTCGCCGAGGACACTGGTGGTTCTAAAAACGGCACTGAGTTTAGGACAATTTTCACAGAAGCAAGTAATGCTTCCAAATAGATATACCATATGTCTTTTTGCTACTGCCGTAATCATCCCCTAACTTTCCTCCCTTACAGGTGGAATATTTTCTTCAAACTTAATAAAGGGATTACCTTTGAGATATTATCTTTACATTTAGAAATAAAGGATAACGATTAACCACCGGATAATTCATATATAAATAAGTACAAAAAACAGATTTTTTAATGGAATGACCAAACAAAATGTATGAGTTTCCTTCTTTTAATTAAATTTGTTCTAAGTACTCCACTACCCTTGGTAATAATGTATCTACTTTGTATTACAACGTTGGTAGCAAGTACTTCAGTCTTATGAAGCTAATGTCAAATGTGGCTTTTGAACAAACTTTTTTAAATACATAGAGATCTTGTTTTTATCTTTTTGCAGATTGTCATCAAGTAAAGGTCGAATTGATTCTATTTTTGATACAGTTCTTATTTTTATCGCCAGTTCGAAAAGTCGAACCAATACAAGTTCCCTCGAACTGTTTACTTTTGATTGAATACGTTAATGCATAGTTTAATATGTAATATGTTGTTGGTTCGCGGTTAGTTAATAACAGTTATAAAATGATGGTTGCAATGCCGATGTCGGTGTAGAAGTATGAAGACAATGTGTCGCGTTTAAAAAAAGTCAGTCATAAAATTGCAACATGACCGAAATACATGCGAACGTTTCAAACAAAACGGCATCGGCACACACGGAGAGACGAAACTTAAATGTGCAATTATTGGAATTGCTTATGTGGAACAGAGAACGTGGGTATAAATAACGCCTCGTGATCTTGCCGTGTAATTACTAATTAAAACATAGTGCACGCATGGCGCATTTCGCACAATTTATTGTCTTAGCCGCTCGGAAAGCACTAAAAAACGGACGAGACGGAAACCCAACTCTGCTCGCCTTTAATAACTCGTTCGTTTTCATCTACAAGGTGTCTTCGCTCAATTATTTGACTGCAAAGAGAAGCAAATCTGTTCGTACGAAATAGCAAGTACATTTTATCGCATTTCTATCAGATTCTGTGTAGCCCAATTATTCATCGACATACGACACGTAGTCTCTTTCATATTATCTTGTATTACAACAGCCAAATTAAAATACAACGTATGCCATTATTTCAATTCACTGCAGTGATAAACAAATGTTAACATCGGAACATTACTTTGACAACTGTCATAAATCAAAATTTACTTTTAAAATTCAATGAGTTATTGTAACTGCACTTAGAATATTCTTTTGTGGCAACTTGCTTCTCTCGCGCCAGATCGTGCCACGCGTCCTTGCTTTCGCCATCATTCGCCAGGTGGCCACACTTCTCCAACCGTTTCCCGCAAGCGCACCGAATTCACTTCGGTTATAAGCGCGATTATCATCGATCGCTGACACACTTCTCAGGTGTCTAAGGCAGAGAACATGTCATTATCCTAACTGATGGGTCCGGTCGTGCTCTCGGGATGAACATCAACATTTGCTGAAGTAACTGTAAATTAAAGTATTCGTTATCAACTAATTTTTTTTTAATGTAGACTTGGTTATTTTTTACAGCGTTTGGCATCATATTATAATTCATCATCATCATCATCAAGTCGTTATTCCTAGGACTGGTTGGATACGCGCCTCCACTATTTCTTATCTTGAGCTAAACTTCGCATTTCGCTAAAACTAGAACAGCCCACATCCCTAACTATTTTCGAAGAGTAATCTAATCTAGGTCTACCTCTACTCCTCTTAACTCCTGTTTCTGCCTCGAAAATGTTACACCTTTAACAATCCTTTTTTGAATTTCTAAATTAACCGTTTGCGAGCATATAAGTGAGTTCTTTTTCAATATTAATTTGAAATCATTCCTTCGATTTTTAATTTACCCACTACAAACTACCTCAAATTAATGAGGGAAAAATTATTGCTGTTGTCACACCCCCGCCGGGAATCGAACCCGGGACCTTTGGCTTTACGCAGTGGTCGTGGTCAGAACATTGGTGTGTAATCATTAATTTGAGGTAGTTTGTAGTGGGTAAATTAAAAATCAAAAAAATGATTTCAAATTGATATTGCATATTAATCTACTATTATGTAACTAAGGATGTCATAGGATGACTTCTTTTTATTGAAGGCGATCCGAGCCTGCGCTATCCTCTGCTTTATATCCCTATGACTCCTTCCGTCCTCAATTATCTGACTTCGTAGATACCTAAAAGCAATCACTTCTTCTAATCTTTCATCTGCTATCTTTATATTTGCTCTTATTCTGCTTTTTCTTCTCTTGCTTACCATTATTCTTCTTTTACTTTAGATTATTTTCATATAATACCGCTTCCATTTTATTTAAAGCTAACTCTATTATAATAATTACCACAAATTAAATTATGTGTCACGTTGCCCTATATAAAAAAACGTTATGAACTTTTGTAAGAATCTGATGGCGAGTATTAATTTTGTAACAGCCTGTGTAGACCCAAAGGCACTTCTGCCTATCTAATGCTCGTAAATAAATAACATTGACTTCAATAAATAACTTAACCCAGTATACGTACATAGTGTTATGTAACGAGGAGAAAAACAGATTTGGATCATCTTCATTGCGTAATCCCCGATGATTATGGACTGACAAATGGTCAGTCAGCATGAATGTATGTACGTGAATTCGTTTTGAGTCGATTAAAAAAAAGAAGTCCGCAATCGAATTGCGTAAATCGGCCATGCGACCATTTTAATGTGACGCATGCATTCATTCAAGTGCGTGACGGTGTGCGACCGATTAGAATGAAATTATTTCGTCACGTGTGTGGTTCTTACAATGCCTGCAAGCCGTCAATTAAAAAGACATTTCCAAGAATCGCGCGTAAATTTCAAGCATACTACTCTTTGCTCGTCGGCATTCTAAGCGCTGTCACACAGCTCTACTTAAATAGACACTGTTGTTTCTTCGGAGAATAATAATTGTTAAAACTGATGTATATTATCATGCTTGAATGTATATGAGCGTCATTTTAATGCAAAAAGATAAGAAGAGGAATTATGAAAATGGTTTCAAAGTCAATTCAAACATATAGTGTCACAAGGTGCAACACTTTTTAATAGATTTCTTGGTAAATTGATTTATTGAATAATTTTTCAATATTACTAGCTTTTGCAAGAATTATTTTAGTAAATAATAAAAAACAAAACACGGTTACTTAAGGGGTTACAAATTTTAATAAGAAATATCTCTCAATGTTGTTTCAGCTTGTTCCATCGAAAATCCAATTGTAAATGTGAAAGAATGTCAGTATTTATAACATGCAAATGAGTAAGGTAAATACAATTCAAATAGTTTAACGCACAAATGCACCGAAAGTAACAATTTTTCGTTTAGTCTTGCGTATTTGATCTTGGTCTTGCATATTCGGTCTTGGTTTCAGTCTTGGTCGTTTTTGTTCAGTCTTGGTCCTAGTATTGGTCACACATTTTTGCTAGACCAAGACCAAGACTGCAAGACAAAGACCAATTTAGTCATCACTACTCACAATATGTACAATGATGATGATCATCTATGTTTGAAATTATACATATAGGATAATTCCGGGTGAGTTGGCACACTTTTCTGTAAGTTACTATAACTTCAGAAATAAACAAGATAACACAGTACAAAAATATATTTGTCATTAAAACAGTGTAATATGAATAAAACTGTTATTACATGTATCAAAAAAATAAACGTATTCTTGAAAAATATAATAAAATCTATTCTCATCACCTGTGCCATATCACCCATGTTTGGGTGAGTTAGTATAGCCACTACGGGTGAGATGGTTCACTAGGAAAGCCTGACATTTATTGATTTTTGCGACATAAAACCTTTTCGCAATCTTAAAAAAATTGACATACTTTGAGCAGCTCTTCATGAAACCATCGCATTGGAGGCACCGCACCAGTCGTCCCCAGGAAGACTATCACTAGATTCCTGTAGAGTAAAATCTGAATTGTCATCAACCACTTTCTGCATTACCTTCCTCTTTTTCTTCTTCCTTGGTTTAATCTTCGTCACTGGATTCATAGCCTTCTGCCGTGTTTTCGCCTGTTTTGATTTTCTGACACATTTTCTTTTTTCAATGTACTCCGATGATGTTACAATTGCTGCCACCTGCTTCGCTCGTTTCCTGGACTTTTCAATACTTGTGGAAGATGTGACTGGTATGGGATTACATTTGTCTCGCATGGTTCCTGGGCTATCGTTTTCATAACTTACCCTTTGTATGTGTAATGGAACCCAATTGGAAATAAAAGTCTTCTACTGTTGTAATTTTTTATTAATTTAACTAACTAATAACTAACACGAAGAATTTGAACATAGTTTCAGCTTGACAAGAATTAGAAGGATTTAGAACGATAAAAGAATCTTGACGCGAACATAGATTATACAGTGCTGATTAAAATTTTAAAGTTTTCCTTAAATACAATTACAAATACATATAGGTACACATAAAAAGTTTTGATAATGATTCACGAGTTACAATTGCAGAGAAAAGTAATATCGAAGAGAAAAGTAAATACATAGTCAAATAGTTAAAGTCTTATTAGTTTATGATAAATTAGAAATTGTTTGTAGGGGATATTACTGTTTAATTTAATGTAGGCAGTGTTTACAATTTATGAATAGAATAAATGTGGGAACTAGAGATAACATCCTAAGATTTGCTGTAATTTGTCACTTACACAATTTAAAAAATTTTAACAAAGAATATTTTAATGTTTNCACTTCTAGATACTCCCTTATTGAAGTGAAAACTTCTTTAGGGACGTTGGGCACTTTTTGACAGGGGAAAATGTTATGGGTTCGCGTCACCGACATGCTCACGACTGGCGCACGCGCAGCGGCCGTGTGCTGTAGGCGTTAGACGCTTTTTGGATGGGTGAAATCTAGTGCGTTCGCGTCACCGACATGCTTGTAGCAGTATATATCTGAGTATATCTGTATCTATACAGAGAATTGTTGAAATTATACAAACAATGTTAAAAATCAAGTACATTGACATTTATGTAAATATTTGAATGATAAAAAACCATATAAACATGCATGTAATTGTTGCTCGGAGTGTCAATAGATGTGAAAACCAGATTCATAATTTTTATTCAAACATTGTGAAATTTCAAATTTTAATACTAAAAGTTCTATGTTTTCACTTCTATCGGCAGTCCCTATAACTGCCATAATTTTATTCATTCACGGGTAGGTACATTACATATGCTTTAACGCCTAAATTTTTAGCCTATGATGCGACACGCGTTCACCACTGCCGTTGATTAACAGCAACGTTGCCAAGTTCAATTACTGATTCAAAAAATTAAATTTTCTAACTCACCCGGTGCACCATATGTCCCTGAATTACCCTACTAATAATTAAATGTTTGTTTAAACTAATTTTATTGGAACAAATACCTACCTATTTTATTATTCGAGTGTATATTATTGCAGAATTTAATCATTTTTATTTTGGCTTTGTGCAGGTATACAGCGTAATTGTTCTAATGCTTTTTATAAAACGAAGATTGCTCTTTGACCTCTTGGGCATTCCATGGAAGTGACATAAGCAATGAAAAATATTTCCTAATTCGTACAAGAGCAAATAATAATACATCATGCGTTGTTACAACAATGTACTATTCTTGTTATAACAAGCAAACTAATGTTCCCTTACGTAGACATGCAAGTTTATTAAATGTCCGTGTCAAATGTCTTTGCTTTACTAATGAGCGCTTTCAGTATGTCCAACGTAAAAGTGTTACATATTATTAAACGTCTTTCAATAGACCTCTATATGTTTATATTCACGAAGCGGCCGGTCGAAGAAACAAGACAAACGCGATGCGATTCGCTTTCTAAACTTTTCGTACGCCAACAAAAGTTCTTACTTGTCACAATCGCACCATTATTGTGTCAATTTTCTATGGATCTTGAAAGAACAACAATAAAACGTTTTATTATTATAGAACGTAGGCACATTAGTACAAAATGTCGTTGAATTATTACAAGCACTCGCACTTCTCTTTTAGATCCACTCAGATCCATGTGCCCCATATAAAGCAAAAAAAAAAAAACAAAACAAAAAGCTGTCGTCATGTTTGCAGAATTACTTTCTATTGACGACATAAGGACTTTAGTAACCGTTACATTTCATTAATAAATTAATTCTGACAGTTTACATTCCTCTAATAAGATCGGCGAACATCAGGCTTAAAATTGCATCACATAATTGTCGATTGTTTTAGTTATCATCATCATCATAAGGTCATCAGTCCTAAGACTGGTTGGACACGTACCTCCACTCTTTCCTATCCTGAGCTAAACTTCGCATTTCCCTAAAACTAGAACAGCCCACATCCTTAACTATTTGCGAACAGTAATC
>NW_020442442.1:820698-852277 GCF_000699045.2 Agrilus planipennis
AGAGACATATTAGAGATGAAATTTTGTTTATAATAGTATAGGTGTAGACCTAGATTAGATTACTGTTTGCAAATAGTTAAGGATGTGGGCTGTTCTAGTTTTAGGGAAATGGGAAGTTTAGCTCAGAATAGGAAAGAGTGGAGGTACGTGTCCAACCAGTCTTAGGACTGATGACCTTATGATGATGATGATGATGATGATGTACCTATAGGAAGATTCACCTGAAGATTTTGCTCGTTTTAGCCGAGTGCTCTGTATTTTTAAACAATAGAAATTTGTCTGCATGTAAAAGTCATTAAAATGTCTGAATATGGTAAGGTGTTACATTCATAAATTACATTTTGCACAATTTTATCTTCATTTTATCAGCGTCAATTACTTTTCATGGCATCAAAAAGATAGTAGATAAAGGGGACCATTTTGAATGGCGCCATATTATATCTACCACACGTTGGTACATCTACACACCTTTATAAATGCATTGTGTGCTATCTTGCAAGATTACGAAGCGCGCAAGTATAAAGCCATATATTTTTCAAGAATTAGAAAGCTGAGCCCGTGTGTCTTGCTCGCCACGACGGATGGCGAGATAGCCATCTACTCCACTTAGCTATCATAAATGGTTCATAATGGTAATGGCCAACAAAGGAGTCGCATGATATCCCCATTATTATCGTCGACCGGGATCGAATTACTAAATCATTTCTTTTATTGTTTCTCCGGTTTTGCAAACACAAATTCTTTGCTCGCTTATAAGGAAAAACGTCATTGAAGTGTCAGCTGGATTGCACTTTCAACTTTGTCTCGCACGGAATAAATTAGCACCAGCCGCACCATTACCACAATAGTTTTATTATAATGGTGCACATTTTTATTGTTAATCAGTATTGTTACAACGAATGAGATATAAAAAGATAACAATTTACCCGATTGTGTTACTAATATAAATTATGACATGCTCCTATCCATACCCATTACCAAAATGATATCGATGTATCGGCTTCTGTTTATTAAATTGGTTTTAATGTAAACACTGCATAAAAAGGAAGAAAAGGTTAGGTTAGGTTAGGTTAGGTTAGGTTAGGTTAGGTTAGGTTAGGTTAGGTTAGGTTAGGTTAGGTTAGGTTAGGTTAGGTTAGGTTCTTTAATTGGTTTTAATGTAAACACTGCATAAAAAGGAAGAAAAAGAAAAGGTTATAAATTTTGGTAAAAATTTAGGTTCATACGATTTATATTTTTTTAATTGTAGTACCTAAACTTCAGAAAATATATAAATTATGTAGGTCTAAACCAACAAATCATTATTTTTTAGGAATTTTTATGATTGCATAGCAAAAAGGCTCAAAGTTTATATAAGGAGGTACCATACAATTAAGCAGAGAACAATTCTTTTTTATTTTTAACTAGTGACCCGCCCCAGCTTCGCACGGGTGCAATGCTGATACTAAATATATTTTTGTTTTGTTTAGATTATTATCGAAAAGGGGAAATCTTCAAAAGATACCTCCTGAACATACTAAATATACTACAGAATGTCTTTATATACAACATTCACAGTTTTTTTGTCATTAGACAATACAAACCGGCCTCCCGGCCGGTACCGCCGCAACCGCTATGTCCCTGCATTTTAAATCTGTAATATCTTCGAAAATATTCATTTAAATTACATGCTGTAAAGGGCCATATTGATCTATATTAAATGCACAATGTATTTAAGGTACTTAATTGGATAAGAATTAATGCTGTATTGCCTACAATCGCTTCGTAAATAAGTCATTATTTCTCATAAAAAGTAAAGGATAAAAATGGTTATTGTGGGTTATCCCTAAGAGATAGACATATACCATCCCGGACTTTTTTGTAGACCCTTTTAAGATGTACAATATTGTAGTACATTATTTTGATCTATCTCGTAGGGTTCAGCCAGCGTTTGCAATGTAAGCGCAAAAAATGTGTCTATTGTGTGTGTCCTAAACGCGGGTATATTTTTCCATCTTCTCGGGTACCATCATTTTTAGGGTTCCATGCCTCAAAAAGAAAAAGAGAACCCCTTTAGGATCACTTCAATAACCATCTGTCTGCCAAGACCTTTTTTCTTACAAAGGCATAGAGGTATCAAGTTGAAGTTAATATCAAATACTCTGGTCTATAATTGCTTGAAGCTTTGAAAAAATCAAACTTTTAACAAAACGAAATCAAAAGATACGACTGTGTATGCCGCATATTTTGACACTCGCAAAGGAATCACAATAAGTTACTTATACGGGATTTCCCGTTGACCCATGTAATTATAAGTTTTGGGGACTGATTTTGGGGGGAAACATAAAACTTCCTTTGAAAAATCGGGAATAACCTTCCAGGGTTGATTCCCGTAGTGAACGAGTTATTTACATACCCACAAGTTTGTACGGGCCCTCCATGCGCGGGTCCATTTATTGAGAATTACCTTAGCTTTTTTTATTGCAGGAATATTTTTACATAGTTGGTAATTAACTGACTTGTATCTATGTAGGTATTTGGACGTATTTTAAGTCAGTGATAGTGGCTAAAGTTATAAATCATACAAATCAAAAAAATAGTCATTTGAAACTTTCATGTCAAGTGAACTAAAAGTGAACCTTCGCTTATTAGAATGCAGTATCTTACTTAATATTTCACCTTAGGTAACATTGGCCCTATGAAACTGGATCTCAAAATGACCGCGCGGGAATTAAATTATAAAACGCCGTACGAGTGAACCAAATGCGTAGGTACAAAATGAGTAATTGTATTACCGTTTGTAAATATGTTTTATGAGTGTGATCTGAACATACAATGGCAAAGTTCGCGTTACAAAACAAAGTGTGGGACGACGCGCCGCACTTGGGCAATACCACAAACGACTGCGAGCTCCCCTTTTTGTATTCAATGCCAACGAAGTAACCGGCACTACATCTCATCTGTGTGTATGTGTGTATGGGCACATGTTAATAACGGAAGTGTTTTATGCAAAAAAAGATCTTATCTGACGCGCCCACGACAAGGGTTCCGTACCCGTCTACAAATTTGGACTTAATTACTCAAAAATTAATACATTACATATAAAGGGTTAGTAAACCAATGGTGGGGCATCTTATTTTTGTTCAAGTCAAAGCAAAACAAAAGAGAGAACTATTTTTATTAAAATTAAAACTGCGGTAAAGCTAGGATTTGATCCCGTACTTGCCGATCTCACCCGACCATTTTTTGGGCCTGCGCTATGACGATAAAATAATGAATCGACCAAATTTCAAGAAGGACCCGAAAACCGATGAGAGCAAACTAAGAATGAAGCGCAAGGTTTAGACTATGATACCAGACAATCAGCGGATCAAACCCACCAACTCACAAAACTCATTTTTTCTTGCACTAGAAACTGAAATTTCAACAAGAGGGATGTTTATAAACACTAAGCGTCTGCAAGGTGACAAAAACATACTAATACCTTTAAATAAAGCTTGATATACTGTACTGTGGTAGCGAGGGGGTCGCTTGGCGTTTCTGTTTTCCCTTTAATGTCTTTTATATTCAGCACTATATAGTATATATTTAGTACAGTTATCGCTACCTTGATTTATAGTGAAAGACAACAATAAATATAAACAATTACCAAATTATTTGATAGGAGACACTGAGGGAGATTAAGTTTACCAGTGGTACCTTAATCCTTCCTTGATTTCTGGGAGGAAATTATCAGCTGAAGGGGGATTCAGTGGTTCATTCTATGAGGGGATATTTCCGTACAGGGTTGCAATTGTCAACCCAACGCCAGTCTATGATGCACTCGACGATTCCCGAATTACACGAACCGATGAATCACCTCTTCCTCCCGACTTCACGACCGCTTCGCGGATTTCACTTAGTCTCCTCTTTCCTCATTTACTTTTGGTCTTTATAGGATCCCACTTTGTGTTTGTTTCCCAAAGTCGATCCAATAAATCCCTGAACCATAACAAATGCAATTTCATGTAATGGTTCCGCGTTTTGAAAGTTATGCAGACCCAATTCTGGGAAAATGAAGTATAATTTTGAAAATTACGAACACTATGTGACAATACCAGCAAGCGACAGAAATTGTAAGTTCGGAAACACAAGGATTACTTCGAAATAACAAGTAATTTAGCATAGTAATCAATAAATAATACAAACTAGGGTAAACCACGTATCCCAAATAATATAAATTAGGGCAGATCACCTATCCCAATACAATCTTAATTAGGCAGACTTTTTGTTATAGGTATTTATTAAATTACTATTCCTGGTGTTGTTTTTTTTTTCCTCGAAGAATTACCCAGCTCTAAAAGGGATACGAGCGTCATAATGCAGTATCTTTTTAGGATCCAATCCGGGTACTCGGTCCACCTCTAGTCTGTACCCAAGTGGTATGTTTGTTTTCGGTCAAAATTTTACGCCATCATAAATTACATTACATGGTCTCCCAGTTTATCCTATATATCTACATATATTGTAATACATGTTCCACTTTTTAATTACCACATTATATTTTTGTAATCCTTTTTCCTTATTTTCGTTTATTTCCTTTTTTTTGTGAAACATTATGACAAGGTCAATAAGTTCAAAATTATTGAAGTTTTAACACACGATTCACAGAGAAATTACTCGCTGCGTTACAGAGACATACATTTCGCCGTTCGTTATATGTATTAGTTAGTCCATTTTGAAGCTTTTTGAAACGCCCAGGCGGAATTGAAAGTAGCGATTTGTTCAAATTGGCTGCGACATACCTACCTAATAATATCAGAGTTGAATGTTGAACAACAAGCAAACGTATCATGATCACCACCTCGTTGACCACATGCAGGGCACAAGTGGAGATAGACGAGGAGTTTCGGTTCAATCTAGCAAGTCATCGAACACGTATACCTATAATAATTGTACATACGTACGTAAAGTAAATCTAGCCACGCATGTAGGTGTAATGTAGGTATAATAGTTAGAAGGTCTAGACATGATCATTTTCAAGACCGTCTTTGTTGTTCGTCATTTACCCCATTCGGGGCGTGAAACTTGACGTTTCTTTCGCGCTTTTTATGATGTTGGCACCACTAACGGCAGGCAACAAGAACAGCCTGTGTATAGCCCATTGTGAATTCAAACGACTCGATACATTGCATCGTTTAGTAGATAGATATCTGTAACATATTTTACATTTGCAAATGACATTTCACTGATACAGGTCAAAAGGTGACCAATACACACGCTTGCGTGTGTACGTGTGAGCGTGTTGGTGGATCAGAGGCCGATAATTTATAACAGGGCACAACCAAGAGACGTCCCGTCGTCGTCCGTGGTGGCTAGTGATTGATGCCGCTAACTGTCCAACTTGCATTCTCTACAAATCGCCTTATTACTTTTTCGTGATAAATGCAATAACGCCGTATGCGACGTATTGGTTTCGTTCATCAAATGTCTGTTCGTTGATGGATTGTACGGTCGACTATCGTATTGTATAGTACTCGAGAACGGTTTCATTATGTCCAAGAAAAATTACAATTTGCCTGCTCGCTCGCTCGAGTCACAATCGCATCAAACGTTTGTCGAAATTAATTCAACCTCGAAAATAAGATGTGCCGAACGAGAATTGGTTGCGAATGCTATGTTCGTTTTATGTTATTCGTGTTTGCAGCGATTTTTATTTTCTACACATCGGTGTCACAGAGGAGGAGTTAGAGATAGCTTTAAATTAAATGGAAACGGTATTAACAAAACAGTGTTGTAAGAAAATAAATAAAAGTAAAACAAAAATACTGGTATGCAAGAGAAGGAAAAGCAGAAAAAGAGCGAATATACCCTGGGAATCGAACGCGGCACCCAGAACCCTGGACAAAGGTTCGATTCCCTTCGAGGGTAAGACAGCATCAACAAAAATTTTTTTCATTAATTTATGGTGGAAAAAAGGTGAGAATGAATTTTCAAATCAATATCCATTATTAACCACAAGAAATTTCAGTGTGTTTAGTTTGCTTTGCATTTCATTTATTAACACTGATTTTTTTATGTAGTAAAGATTTTTGTTTTATATCAAGTACGTAAAATGAAAGTAAAATTAAAACACTGGTATGCAAGGAAAGAAAAACTAGGGAAAGAGCGAATATAAAGAAAGGAGTTAGAAGAAGTGGTTGATTTTAGGTATTTAGGAAGTCAGATAAGTCAAGACGGAAGGGGTAGTAGGGATATAAAGCAGAGGACAGCGCAGAGTCGAGTCGCCTTCAATAAAAAGAAGTCACTTCTATGACTGGGAACAGTTAATTTAGAAATTCGAAAAAGATTGTTAAAGGTGGATGTTTGGAGCGCGACGCTGTAAAGGGTGCGAAAAATGGACAGTGGGCGCGTTGGATAAGAAAAGGTTAGAAGTGTTCGAAATGTGGTGTTACCGGCGAATGATGAGGATACCGTGAATAGAGAAGGTTAGAAATGAAGAGGTATTAGAAAGAGTAGGAGAACAGAGGAAGTTAATAAAAAATAGGCGAGATAGGTTGGTAGGACACCTTCTCCAGCATGAACGTCTAGTTAGAAACATATTAGAGGCAGAAACGGGAGTTAGGAGGGGTGGAGGAAGACCTAGATTAGATTATCGTTAACAAATAGTTAAGGATGTGGGATGTTCTAGTTTTAGGAAAAAGCTTAGCTCAGGATAGGAAAGTGTGGAGGTGCGTGTCCAACCCGTCTTAGGACTAACGACTCTATGACAATGATGATGATGAATTATCTGATGAGATAGAGAATGTAGAATTGCTATCTGAGTTCATTAGTTTTCTATTTTTACATATTCGACAACCTTCGTAAGCGTTTAGAAGCCACACTAATTCTTTCTATTATATTAAATGTAAGATAAGTTAATGGTCTTTGAATTAAACATTTGTCGTAATTTTCACATTTGATACTGTAAATTACGGCGTTCTCTTAGATTTTTATTATTCTGTTATTACCTAAAGGACATTGTAACGTATTTGATAGGTTGTGAATTGTGTAAATCCCAAGAAGTGATTTTCTTCTGTTTTAGGTGGGATGTTAAACTGATTTTACCAATACAATAGAAATGAAAAACATGCATATAATTAGAATACATTTTAAGGAAGAACACTTTGCTCTAGAAGTTTTAGTGTCTCGGTAATATAATTCCACTGGAACAGATTTGGAAGCGTCTAGCGTTTGTTGTGAGAGCGCACGGAGTAAGGAAATGAATGCTTTCCTTCGGATTTTCGGAGAAATACGCGATGAGATCTAAATACCTACGAAAGAGTTAAGTAATGCATTTTAATGTGCCTTAGATGAGCCCCACTACTCCATTTTAAAGACCCACTGAACCCGCTTGTAACTGCATAGAGCACTGAACGTTAGCTTAAATATTTCACAGATGTAAATCAATAAGTAATGTAATTCTAAGCTGGGGACTCTAATAAATTTAACAAGACCAGCTGGGGCCCAAAACAGTTGCTGTTTGGGTTTGCTTGAATCGTGTATCTCATTTTCTTTTTTTTTTGAAATTCTTTTACCAATATTCACTGATCGTTCTGTCGAGTTGGCGCGATCTATAATTTAAAAACAGCGAAATAATTTATTTCTTTCCCTAAAACGGCATCACGTGATTCAAATATAATTTTTTTTTTAAACACGTATATATATGCNAAGAAAATTTTAATTTTATTTGTTTGATAGATATTTTGTATGGATATAGAGAAGGAGGTAAATGGAAATGTATTATTGTATAGCAGCTGTCCACGCGGAAGCATCGCTCACTCAAGTAGGAGAGAGACAGATGTCGAACGCTACCGGGCGCGGAGGCCGATTGTGCCTCTTTGTCGCTCGTTCCACGCTCTCCCTTGCACTTCAAGCCTTAAATGGAACGCCTCAGAGCAAGGTAACGCCGCATGAAACATGATTTTTTGTGCGTGCAGCCGGGCTCCATCGAATTATAAGACGTTGTCACGTCAAAAAATAAAACGAGAAGTAATTACCAATTGAATAGGAGGTATGTAGGTATATTATATTTTGTCGGTTTTATTTGAGTTTCTAAAACACATTTGACGAAATTAGCAATTCGCTTGTTGTCAGTTGTCGCTGCTTTTAGTAATGATAAATTTTCATACGGACGTACAAGGGCGACAGTGACGGTGACACGGCATCGTCGCGTTGTCTTTCAAAAGAAAACGAAAGAAAAAGGAGAAGTTGCACCTATACGCGGCCATCTCTAGCTGATATATGCGACGAAGCGAACAATAAACGTCAAGACCGGTAGTATGCGTACTTTATAATTCTTTCGCAAACCATTATTGTTTTGTGTATATTTATATTGGACATTAAGTCGCATCTATTTACGAGATACGACGACGGATCCGTTCGGAACAGAATGAACGCTTATAAATTTCGATGAGCGCGCTTCGTAAACAAGTTAAATAGTTTTTGTTTATTGATATCAAGTCAAAAGGATTACAATTGTTGTTCAATGCTCTATCGAATTGCAAATTATACAATCGAGATATACCTAACCACAATATTACTAGTTTCTGCAGGTAATACCAACGTACATACACATATTACAGAGTTTTGTCTAAGATTGCTTACACGCTCGACTTCTTTTGATACTCTCTTAAGAAACAACGCGTGGATTATATCCACCAGTCGTTGTTGCCACGCGCAGTCGCCGCTAGACGCTATTGTACGGCAAACCGCGTAACAGCGATCTCACCTGACCTGACACGACACAATTGTGGCCACGCATATCGTGGTGATCCGCACAGAACGCCACAATGCGTGGCAGTCGCCTTATATCGACCACTCGTCTTTGCCACGCGTGGTCGCCACTAGACGTTGCTGTAAGGCAAAGCCCTTCTGAACATCTCCACATTACGCCACAATGCGTGGCAGCCGCCTTATATCGACCACTCACTGTTGCCACGCGCGGTCGCAACTAGCCGCTACTGTAAGGCAAAGCGATTTAAGACGTTATCAAGGCGTGAGAGGTGACCTCACCTAGCCTGACACGACACGAACACGACCACGCTTACCATGGTGATTCGCACATTAAGCCACAATGCGTGGCAGTTGCCTTATATCGACCACTCGCTTTTGCCACGCGTGGCTGTCGCTAGACGCTACTGTAAGGCAAAGAGCTTTTGAGACCCGACCACCTAGCATGACACGAATACGACTACGCGTACCGCGGTGATCCGCACATCACGCCACAATGCGTGGAAGTCGCTTTATATCGACCAACCGCGATTAACAATTGATGCTATTTTAAAGCAAAGCGCATAGTGAGACGCGAATGGCCACTTTTGTTTCTTTTGTCCTTCGCGTAATAATCCCCTTAAAAAGGCCAAAAATTGCATTGTATGGGTTTTGAAACTGAGATACATAAAAATTTGGATATCCTGAGGTAATTTAGAGGTCAGCTTTGGACTCAGCGTCCCAAATTATTGCCGTTTTTTAATTTTCCTCCTTAATAGATACCTACAACTTGTTTCAAACGGTTAGAGATGTGACTGAGGAAAACTGCCGCGAATAGAAAGAATACACACTAGGCATGAGCAAGGCGGAAGTAGTTTGAATGAGATAAAATATAATTGAATTTGAAATTTTGTCACTACTTATCCAAGTAAAGGAGAGGGGTATATTTCTAATTGTTTTAAATGAGTTAAATAAGTCTACTTTAGAATAAAATGATTAAATGTATTTGAACAAATAAAATTAACTCCTCCTGAATTTAAGTTAACTCTTTCCGTGATGTCTTTGTGCATATATATATATATAAANATATATATCTGTTATTCGGGACGAGGAAATTTCGATGTTCAAAAGGATGTCGCGGACCAAAAAGTTTGAGAAACACTGGTCTACATTACGGCAAATTTTTCGTCGCACTTTCATCATGCAGGTCACATTGCAATTACATACATTTTAACGTGTCATTTAGATTATATGATATTTATGTCGGTTTTGTTAATTATTTTCTGTTGCGCATTGTCCTCACGGCGTCGTGTGCATCATTATCTGCAGATAAAGTTTATGTATTGTATCACATTCCTTGTAACGTAATGATTGCATCGTTTTTGTGTCTAATCGGTAAGGTCGATCCTTCACGCGAACGATCCTCTCTAAATGATCTTCTACTATAACACATTAAAGTGCTGTTCGCCAAGGTTATGCTTCTTCTATATCTATTTCTTTTTTAAAAGACGGAAATCGCTTCGTAATTTATATATAGATCGTCCCAATAGTCCTTGGCATTTGTATTATACCTGTATTCTACCTACTACCTGAGTGAGTTTACTAATGAAAAACGGTGGCGTAAGTGGAATAAAATCGTTACGGATCCATAGCTCTCGACATCATTTCGTAATCATCAGGATAATTTTTCATTTGCTATACTTAAACACCAATTATTTAGTATAAATTAAAATTTGTCACTTTTACAAAAAATACAACAAGCTACAGTAAAAAAAAAACATGATCCGGGTTTAATTTATTTTAAATTATATTTCTAATTTACACTTTAGCGTTCTTTATGAAATAGATGTTATGTTTTCACGACCGGTAGTACCAAGAACATTTGCACATGCGCTGTTAAACTGTAACTAAACAAACCTTTACTAATAAGTAGTAGGTACGGGTAAGGGCCAAAATGTAACTGTTTTGGTAGCTGTTCCATAAACAGCTTCGAAATACGAAAGCAATTAACCGTTTTATCAAAACTATCACCTAAATGTTAGGGGTGAAGTCAGTATTTCAAATTGAAAATGCGTGGAATAACGCTTTGAAGCTTTGAAATATCTTCGCTGTGACTGGTGATTTATCGAGACTGCCTTTGACGTGCTGATGAGAGTAAATAAGATAGAAATCGCGATCTATGTCTGCTAGTTACGATAAATTATTGACCAAGAATTTATTCTGTTCTGTTATATATTTATATAACAATGAAGGAGGCAACCTTTAGTAATAATAATGGACTAATTGAACCTGTCCATATTTGAATTGCATTTATGACAGTTATATTTTAAATAATGGAGAGATTTCATAGGCGAACATTTAGCCACAGCCAACTAAGACCAAATATTGACCTTTAACTGACAGCTCCTTAAGCAGTTTTAATTAGAATAAGTCAGGATTCACGACTAACAATTGAAGATTCTAATTAAACAAAACCACAAAATGTTGTACAGTAAAGTTATTAACGTTAGTTGGTTCCATCCAGTAATTAGTCGTTTTAATAGCGATCTAATTGCAGAAAGTTGTATCGTTGGAGGAGATAGCTGCATAAATTTAAATGGTGGAACTGTCGGTAGTGCATATATATATGTCTTTAAAGCTATTCCTGCGATAACTCAATGGTAGTCCTTAACATATAATTTTACAATGTATAGTGTAATACACGTCTAAAGGTATATACAGCCAACTATACATGTCATTAGAATGTATGTAACCAACTGTACATGTCATTAGAATGTATGCAACCAACTGTACATTCGAATATACTTATTCATTTGGATCAGTCACCTCGTTTCCAGTTAAATTGGCAATCCTTAATTCAATATTCTGATTAAACGATGAAATTTTGGTTATCGAAAGTAATCACGGTTGTTAATTTGATATGTACGATGGCGTAATAAGAAGCGAGAACCAAGAGACTCAAACACACACTTGTATTTATTGAAGTGCAATTTTACGGATTTAAATAAAATTCTAAAGCTACTTAGTTCGTTTTCCGTTGTGTACGCCACTGATTACTTAAAAGCTGTATTATAGGTCCCCTTTTATAGCCACGATACGCTGATTAAAATCCATTGTTTTTGTCTTTATACCAACAAATGAATTACTCACATTCTTGACGTGAATCGTGAACTTAAAACAATCACTTTCCGTAACGAAAAAACAACACGTTCACAGTTTAGTTAGAGTTATAATATTATTGTAGTTGTGATAGTTGGCTATTATATCGTCTGCTGCGTCGCTTAATTTCAATATGGTAATTTAGCGTTATTGTTATTATGATTGTCTGGCATCTTGGATGCTGCACGGTCCTCATAATAATCCTCTTCGTTTATACATGCGAAAGAGGGCGGAGTACAACAAGCACGTTTCACTGAACGGGTACCCGACAACCACTTTACAATGAAACTACAACGCAACTGTGCTGTGTCGTGTTTTGTTCATCCGAAATGAGAACGAGAACAGCATTTACCCACGTTCAAATATCATATTATCATCATTTCAATTTTATTACATTCCTAGTCAAAGTCAATTTTAATCAGTTCAATTAACAACCTGTACGAAATCCTAATCCTAGCCGAGCATACTTATGGATTTGACGGTGTTTTCAAGAACACTGTTCGCAATTCGTCATCATCATCATAAGGTCATCAGACTGGTTGGACACGCACCTCCACTCCTTCCTATCCCGAGCTAATCTTCGCATTTCCCTAAAACCAGAACAACTCACATCCGTAAATATTTGCAAACAGTAATCTAATCTAGGTCTACCTCTGCTACTCCTAACTCCCGTTTCTGCCTCTAATATGTCTACACCTACATGCTGGAGAAGTTGTCCTACCAACCTATCTAGCCTATTTTTTATTAACTTCCATAGAGTCCTCTGTTCTCCTATTCTTTCTAATACCTCTTCATTTCTAACCTTCTCTATTCACGGTATCCTCATCATTCGCCGGTAACACCACATTTCGAACACTTCTAACCTTTTCTTATCCAACGCGCCCACTGTCCATTTTTCGCACCCTTTACAGCGTCGCGCTCCAAACATCCACCTTTAACAATCTTTTTCGAATTTCTAAATTAACTGTTCCCAGTCATAGAAGTGACTTCTTTTTATTGAAGGCGACTCGACTCTGCGCTGTCCTCTGCTTTATATCCCTACTACCCCTTCCGTCTTGACTTATCTGACTTCCTAAATACCTAAAATCAACCACTTCTTCTAACTCCTTTCTTTATATTCGCTCTTTCCCTAGTTTTTCTTTCCTTGCATACCAGTGTTTTTATTTTACTTTCATTTTACGTACTTGATATAAAACAAAAATATTTGCCACATAAAAAAACCAGTGTTAATAAATAAAATGCCAAGCATACTAAACACACTGAAATTTCTAGTGGTTAATAATGGATATTGATTTGAAAATTCATTCTCAATTTTTTTCCACCATAAATTAATGAGAAAAATTTTTGTTGATGCTGTCGTACCCTCGCAGGTAATCGAACCTGGGTCCCGGGTTCTGGGTGCCGGGTTCGATGTCCAGGGTAACTTGAGGTGAAAAAAATTGATAGTCGAAAAAATATTGAGATTGAATTGTCAAATTAATATAAAAGCTTAATAAAGTCAACCTCATAGTTTCGTTCGTAAAGTTGCCAACTGATTAGCACAAAAGATAACCATTAAGTGGGGGAATTATATGGGGAAATCATTTTGTATTGGCATTACGTTTTCCTGGAATTCGGTTTGTATTTTGGATCAAGTAGGTACAACTGTAGTTATATAGTCTTGATTGTACATTAATTGAAGGCCAGATTACCAGATGAATATGTATTCGCGTGACTTCGTCTTCAATAAAATGTATGTACATTATTATTAATTTATTTAAGTCTTCTTAATATATAGCATTTGAACAAAATCTTACCAAATAAAATATAACCTTCTGAAACCTTCCTAAACTTTGCTTTAGTTGAAAACTCTAATAAACTCAATTTTTTTAAAATACTTTGAACTTTAACTTGCCTAAGTTCTGCTTCTTTAAAAGAATATAGCTACATATATTGTTCAGACCAGGGTACATTTACCTGCCGTTTCCTTGAAACATTAAGTTGGAAATTCAAATATTCAATTTTGTTGGTTTTTACAAATATTATATGTAAGTGGTTTAGGTGTAATTTTAGGGTATCGAACTTTGCAGGTAACAATATCTTTAAGATACTTTATCTTCAAGTACTTAAATAATATTAGAAACCAGTTGGTTAGCACTTTCACCCCTTCCTCTATCAGGGTGGAGATTATGTTATAAATAGGCTGACACACTCATAATAACAGACATCAAAATAGACATCAAATAAGAACAATTAAGACAACAACAGACAACAATTAGTAGCATCAGTGTAATCATCAAGTTCAGGGTCTTCAATATATGTATTAACTGTGTATATGTAAATAAATATTACTAAGTGCAGTTATTCGTGTTATTCATCACTGAGGTAAATTATTTGCACTTACAATCCCTCCAAAAATTCGTGTGCTCCCTCATAGGAGAAAGAAGTGGCGCGGCAGCGCAAAATAAATAAAACATATATATAAACGTGAATTTTTAAGACTCGCCTTTTACTTCGTTTGATCAGTAGGAGTAGGTATTGTAGAAGCCGAGATATAACTGAATACTTAAAAAATAATTGTGAAATTCCCGATTAATGCTTGCGTTATATTTATGTCTAAATAATAAATTTCTGCTACTTTTAAAATATTCTATTGTTTTTTCTTTCTTATTTTACATTTCTGAGTCACAGTAAAAATAATTCACTTAAAAAATATTCAATGTTTTTTTCTTGAAAATCGTTGAATTAATTCTGTATAAAATGCTAATATTTTAAATTCAAAATTAATGCTACATTATTTATCTTCTACTAGGTACTTCTTTTGGTAATTATTGAAATGAAAATTCGTGATTTGAATATAAGGAGCGTGGTACCTACAAGTAATAACACAATTAGTTATTGTTTTGAGTACCGTTTCATTTTATTGATTTTTGCGCTAATAAAGTTGGATTTATGAACTTGTTGTCAAAAAAGAATTTTGTTAAAAATATAAATTGCTTGTTTAATAAAGTTATTGGATTATAATATGAAAAGTATATTGCAAATTTACAAAATAATCGTATTAAAAAACCGGATAAATTAAAATAAAATTATAATTTTATGCGAATATTTAATTTCCTAATGATCTTTTTAATCCAATTTCTAAATTTTTGTCGGCGGAATTATGAGTTAAAATAAAAAAACGTATTTTTAAAACAAAGGCTTTAATAGGCCATCAGCATAACAATTCCAAAATACTAAAATACAAAATTTTCTTAGTCCATTTGACTACTTACAATCTAAATAATAAATATATTTATATGAAAAATAAATCTCTATATATGTGGCAATACAATCTACATTCAACATGTTAAAGCACTGAACGAAAAGTGTATATCTATGATAGCACCAAATGATAAGAATTCACCTTAATTCGCCGCCTAAAACCGCACTCTAATTCGTCTCATCGGTGGTAGTACTTGTTCCGTTATCAAGACTTAAATCGAGTGGTGTAGTCTTCGTCTGTTCACATTCGCGTCCCCTACCAGTCTCTTCTAGCGCGATCTTGGTGGTAGATGGCGAGGTTTTTACCGACAAATCGATTGGCTGGTCTTGTTCTGGCGCGGGCTCGGCAACAGTCAAAGGCGACCGAAGCCAAAAGTCTTTCCACAAACTGTTGTCACCGAATGTTTGAAGAGGTGGAAACCACAAGGGAAGGACAGGATTTGGTACAACCGAAGGTACGAACGAAGACACCAAAGGGAATTTATTCTGGAGACCGCTACCGGCAAAGCACATACTTTCACTACCTGCAGATGGTACTTTTTTATTAGAAACACTCGACCGATCACTTAGCGGTGAACCGACTTGATGGAAATAACTCAGGGCACTCGCTGACCTAACATCGTCGTCCGTATCAGCAGAGGAGGCGCCGCTATCTGACTCGGGACTCTTGGCCTCTGCGGGGGGCGCGGAATTGCTCAAGGGGGGTATATAATGCGGTCGCATGAGACCTGGAATTAACAGACCAGTTGACGCAGCTTGTTGAAGGTGCTGATGGTGTTGGTGTTGCTGGTGCTGCTGATGCTGGTGTTGGAGCTGGTGGTGTTGATGTTGCTGCTGTTGTTGCTGCTGTTGGAGAAGACAGTGGATTTTGAACCAGTTGGATCTGCGGCCGTAACGGGAACCACTTTTTGACATTCCGACTAGCAGGCATTTCCGTAAACGACAGGCCTTGCAAGCGGTCCGGTTCTTTTTGTTTATGACACATTCCCCATTGTTCTTGCATTCTGATATTGAGTTGAGGTTGTTGTACGACCTCCCGAAAAATGACTGAAATAGAAAAAGTATAAGTAAAATTATTTTATTATACCTATTCGATTTCAGTAAGTAGATTTCCATGTATTTAAATGGACCTTGTTGACAATACGTAATCCTAAAATGTAGCATTGTACTACAGATGGCGTTTACCGCGCCATTTGTGGTATTTCATAAAACGTTCTGTTAAGACATCAGGTAAAATTGGTCTGTGTTCTGTCGAAACTGTCTGAGACGCGCTGATGAGATCCAACCAGATCGAAATCACGATCCGCGTCTGGCAGTTTCGACAGAACACAGACCACTTCGAATTATTTTATTCAAATCGATAAGTAGTACACTATGTATTTATTGAGAGATTGTATTTACATGATCAACATAAACTTGTATGAACCAATCAAAAGGGTACTGAAGTTAGCAACAATAGCAACTTCCGGTGCTGTTAGCTCCTGTCTTTGCTTCTAATATGTCTCTAACTAGCCTTTCATGCCTGAGAAGATGTCCTATCAACCTATCTCACCTATTTCTTGTTGACTTCCATAGCGCTCTCTATTCTCCTACTCTTTCTACTATCTCCTGGTTTCTAACTTGCTCCAGCCACTATATTCTTATAATTTGCCTGTAACACCACATTTCGAAAGCTTCTAACCTCTCCTTTTCCGCCGCGCCTATCGTTTACGTCTTGCACCCACAGACAGCCGTGCTCCAGACATACGCATTTAACTATCTTTTATTCAAATTTTAAAATTATCCGTCCATTCTTCTGTGTCTTTAGCTTTGGTGTGAAATCAAAGCCAAAAAGGAGAGAGAGTTAAAAGTTATTTATTTATTCAGTTATTTATACAACGATTTCGTTACTTTAGTTGTTTATTGAACATGTACCGTTGTATCTGCTTTACATCTTCAATAACTTAAAAACTAGCCTTGAGAAAGTCCGACGACTTGAGCGAAACGTTGACTATTATATTTCAATAAATCAATAACTTTTGCCTCCCTCTTTCGATTTTGATTTCACGCTGTTGTTAAATAAATAATATCTCTCAATAAATACAGTATGAAGGGATTTGTACCATTTTGCGTTAGGAGAAAATAAATTTGGAGCCTACCTTGCATCCTTCGCATGTAAAAGCACCGAAGTGAAATCCGGCTGCTGGCTCTCCGCAAACCCTACATAGCTGGTTCATCTACAATTAAAAAAAATGGCTATTAAAAATACTGTAGTACGATATATTCTACCGAAACATTTTTTAACTTATTTAAACACAGAAATTATGTAACTGAAATAGGTTTATGAGTATATCATTATAAAAACATATGTACACAATGTGGTCAATAGGTTCCAGGACTGGGGTATATAAAAAGTCCTGATTTTTAGACAGTTCATCAAGGTTTTAAAATGGAGCAACGATCGGATATTAAATTTTGGTTTAAAGACAATAGAACAAATAGAAACGTACTAAATGTTGACAATTGCATATGGAGAGGAAGCTACATTTCTCGTTCACGTGTTTTCAATGGTTTGCAAGGTTTAATACTCGAAAATAATGACTTGAAAATGACGAGATTAGACCGTTCGTGTTCGAGTCGAGATTTAAAAATGAGGAAGTTTCTGAACGCATTTTCTCCCATACTCGTAGACTCGCGATCAGAAAATGGAACATGTTTCTGTCTATGAAGATTTAATTTTCCGTTTTGGTGTTTCGAATGTGACGCCGGAACAAAACGTCAAAGTTCAGAGTGGACAGATCCGGAAGAAAGCCGACCGATGAAAGTTCGGGCATCAAATATGTCGAGGGCAAAAACAGCGCTCATCTCTTTTTTCGATAGTCCAGGCGACATCATTCGTAGAGAAATTCTTGATCAGTGATCCAAGGCGACGGTAAAACTGTTTTAGATCATCTTATGAAACGAATAATGAGATACGCAAAATCGGAATTGCTGGACAGCGGTGAGTCACACTTGTTGCACAAGAAATTTCGGCCTGTGGGGGTGTAGTCGTCATCGATCACCTCCCGTACTCTCCAGATTTGGCTCCTCCCGACTTTTTTTTACTTCCATAAGCTGATATTGAAAATGAAGGAGGAGCGATGCAAGCCGGTTGGTGTAATTAAAAAGCGGGAAATCGTTTATAAATCTCTACGATTTGTTCTAAGCGTTGTATTGAGTTAGGAAGAGTTTTTTAACAATTCGTTTTTATTTTTAGTGTTGTATGAGTCCAGTCCTGGAGCTTATTAACTACACTGTGCATGCAGGTACATTGAAAGGGCATAACTAATATTTTCTGCTAACATATCTATCTACAGGTCTGTATATGTTGGACTAATCAGAAAAATAAAAATTATAAACATCTTTAACAGAGACATGAACTGCTATTAATGATTTTTACAGATGACTGTAATTTACTTTTTTAAAGGTGGCCTATTGTTTTTTCTTACCTAAAATTCCTATAAAGATGCAGTTTGCAGAATTCCGAAGTTGCAACGGTGCTTGAGAAATCTGGCATTCCAAATCAGTAGATTTTTGGTTCAACATTAGCGGGAGAGATTCATAAATTTCTTTATTACGTACCGGTCTCTGGATGCCCATAAAAATTAAATGAGATTCTCAATTTTAACAATAATAACCAGATTATTAAAATGCTGCTATCTAATATTAAAACGTTGTAATTAAGCTGGACGACCTCCTTTTGAGGCAAATAAATTTATAATTTGTTCAATTAAAATTCATCGGTTTAACATATTTATTATATTCATGCTGAGTGATCACAGGATTATTAAATTGGTAATAGTTAATAATCAAGCCGCATGAAGTAGCTATACAAAATCAAATGTGTAATCATTTACTCAAAAATACCGAAAGAATTTAAATAGATTAATATTTATTCTAAAAAATTAATAATAATTATTTATAATATAATAATACGTAGGAAGGCAAGTTCTTTTAATTTTTTAATAAATACCAGCATGGGGGGAAGAGAGAGATAATTTGAAACGGTGAATAACTGAGAATGACTATAAAATTGTGGAAAATAGAAGCGATACTTAAAATCCTAATTCTGGATAATTTTTATAATTCAATGTTGTGTTCATCCATTAAAGTGAATAAATTTTTGAATCAACTTTAATTAGAACTACAGATAAACTCAAATTAATAAGGGAAGAATTGTTACTGCTGTCACGCCCTCGTCGGGATTCGAACCCTGGCTTTACGCACCATTGCTCTACCATTCAGCTATGAAGGGTGACAGTTTCAATAACGACGACACGTACCTAGGTAGGTAGGTCACAGAATCGTCGAACAAATATGTAATCATTATTAAAAATGAGACATTTAGAAAAATTTTCATAGGATTAACCGTAAATGTCTAAGCACATGAGGTTATGACGCCATCTACTGGAGAATATGGTTTAACTTAAAACACAACCTTTTAGCGTTTTTAAAATAATCCAAATTGATTATTATCCTAAACTAACCGAACATTAAAAATCTTTTGAAATGCAAGTTTTCTTCTATCCCTCGGGAACAGTTTTTTTCTGGATTAAAGGTGCCCTATGTGCTTCTCGGTACCTACCCCTGATCAATTAAGTTGTTAAAGCGTGAAATGGTAATAATTAAACAAACAAACAAATTCACGTTCTCGTTTATAATATTAGTTAGGATTTTATGTTTTTTTACATTATTGAACGAAATTGTGGTCGTATTTCTAATGCAAGTAGAAGTTTATCAAGTTTATAAGCGTTAATTTTTGTTTTATTGGCTTTTAAATCGTAAATGCACACATATAGGCTGGTCATAAAAATATTCTCCATTTTGTCTAAGCTAAAGAGTATTGTGATATATATTAGATGCTCGATATCCCTTAGACGAGTCGCTACTGATGTGTCTATACGTTGAAAGTCGTTTCATATCTGTCCTGATACATATAAACGTATAATATATATAACAATTCAGTATTCATTAATGGCAATTTTATGGAAATATCTGACAATCCTACAGCATCGATAGCGCTATAAAGAAGTAAGAAGCTTTGAAAGCTTTTAGTTGTTATCAGAACGGGCGTATACTGGTTTTAAATGGTCTACATTACTTTTTTGTTTATTTCATCGGGCGGACCAAATAGTAAAGCATCGGAGGGCATCCATCGGCTATAAGTTGAACCGCGGCTTAAGTAAAAAAAAAAACTAACATTTTTTGAAAGCCTGACAACGTTTTAATGATTATTATGAGTCAGTAAATCGTCGGCTTCTACGACCGTTTCTAAGGCTCTTAAAACGATATACAGCTTTAGAAAAAGGACTATTTAGAGTTTTTTCCTTCTCATAATCGTTTTTAAGAACCGTCTTCAATCCGACGTGAAGAATTTACCTTAAGGTATGGTTTTACATCTAATTAATTAAGTAATTAATGTCATCATCATAAGATCGTAAGTCGTAAGCCTGGTTGAACACGCACCTCTACTCTTTCCAATCCTAAGCTAATTTTTGCATCTCCCCAAACCTAGAACAACCCATATCTTTAACTATTTGCGAACAGTAGGTCGACCTGTACCCCTCTTAATTCCAGATTCTGTATCTAATATATCTCTGACTAGACCATCATGACCGAAAAGGTGTCCTACCAACCTTTCTCGCCTCTTATTGATTTCCACAGAGTCCTCTGTTCTCCAATTCCTTTTAATGCCTTTTCATTTCTAACCTTCTCTATCCACGGTATCCTCATCATTCGCCTGTAACACCACATTTCGAACGCCTCTAACCTTTTCTTTTTCGCACCCGTACAGCCCTTAACAATCTATTTCGAATTTCTAAATTAACCGTTCGCGAGCATAGAAGTGACTTCTTTTTATTGAGGGCGACTCGACCCTGCGCTATCTTCTGTTTTATATTCCTACTACTCCTTCCATTATGACTTATCTGACTTCCTAGGTATCTAAAATAAGCCACTTCTGCTAATCTTTCGTCTCCTATTTTTACATTCGCTCTTTCCCTACTTTTTCTTCCCACGCATACCAGTATTTTTGTTTTACTTCTATTTATTTTTATATGGTACTGTTTAGTCAGTACCGCCTCCATTTTATTTAAAGCTATCTCTAACTCCTCCTTGCTAGATGCTAATACTGCTATATCATCTGCAAATCTAAGCATACTAATCTTTTGCCCCTGTATATCTATCCCTACAGTTGTACTTTCTTTAATGATGTTGATCGCGATGTATAGATTAAAAAGTAGCGGTGACAGTAATTAATATGTGTACTAATAATAATTGTCTTATTTTATTATACCTATGAAAGAAGCGGACGCAAATCTGTATGGTAGGATATATTTATTTTATTATAGATACTATTTCATATTATCACATTGCTTTTAAAGATCTACGACAAACACGTAGGTAAATGTTTAGAATACTTCTGTATTGTGTTATACACAACTTTCATAGGTAATAGTTAACAATGTCAGCTGTTCTTTCTTAAATATTTTACATAATAATTCTACCTACATGTTTTCACTTCCTTTACTCTACTGACGTCGACCAATGTACACATATTTTCAAAAGTAAGCTACCGTTCAGATTTAATTGTTAATTCGGTAATTAAAACTTTTTTCGTAAATTATCTTTCACTAAGGTTTAATATTCTTCCAACTCCTTCAACTAGTTTCAGTCGTCATATCTATATAATTTATGTTTGTGAAATACGTCAACTAAAGCTCAAAAAAATTCAACAGGTTTTTAGAAAAATCCTTGTTGAATCGCTTTACATCACATTCGACTACAATTTTTATTAATAAATTTGCTATCTCATTGATTATACAATGTTTAAAATCCGATATCAAACTCGTAATTACTATAACCAAATACCCCTAGTACTTGATTTTCATTGATGATTTTTCCTTAATTAATTTTCGATATATATCATTTAACAAATAATTTTGCAGTTTTTTGTTATTAATAAACAAAAAGAGATTTAGCATACAACACCAACTGGTAGACTTTGAGCATTACCCACATTTAGAACACATTTCAAAAAGCTTTTTGAATTTTTATGCACTTACGAATTATTCCAAAACAATGCTTTTTTGAGTACATTTACTCTACTAAATATGAATGATGCAGTTTTAGTTGGGTCGAAGCTAGTTTTTATTGGAATGTATGTTTTTTAAACGTATTATGAGAAGGTTTCTCGCTTAATCTATCGTTGATGTCTCTTTCTATACAAGCCATTTTATAGGCTAGAAGGAAGTTATGTTTAGGTATCCGTATCTTTAGAAGCAGGGTGTGTTAAACACTTATTATGCAACAAATTAAAGGCGATGGTATTTAGAACAATATAGGTATAAATAGTACAATGTTAAAATTAAGTAAATCTAACAATCTGTTTAGGATTTAAACAAACTATTACAGAAGTAAGAATTGGGTATGTAATAGTCCAAATAAAATTTTAAATACTATCTTACAACATTATACATCCTGCTTTAAAAAACGCCAAATTAAAACTAGTCATAACTATGCAATGAATTAATAAAACGAACAATTAATATTTGACAGTATCTTTCTATATAACATTACTAAATTTAAACATCTTGGATGACGTAGGTGTAGCGCATACAAGGGTTATGGGTTACTATTATATCGCGTCATTGAAATCTCCCAGTCATTTTTTATTTATTAATCTAGCACTAATTAAATTTCCGCTTTTCTCATAGTTTTCCACAGAAAAATGCTTCTAATTTTATTTTTGTTACTGAACTGTAATGTTTTCAAACAAATAAGGCGCACGTGTTGTTAATGTTAAAATACCTAGCACTAATTAGTAATACTTATATTAAAGTGTACTAAATTAGTTATAATTTTCTTCTATAAGATTTCTATCCAATTTACTAATTCTTATCATTATCATCGTTGATTTAAATGAGTAATTAAAATTGTTAAAATATGTTGTTTCTAAATAAATAAGCTATGATTTTGTTCTCTAATGTTTGATTAGGTACTATTCAATAATTAATGGCTAATTATTTATCAATTATTAAAATTGTAAATGCCAAAAAAGAACTTTTTCTGTTGTTACTTACAAGTAGCGCTATAAAGAAGTAAGAAGCTTTGAAAGCTTTTAGTTGTTATCAGAACGGGCGTATACTGGTTTTAAATGGTCTACATTACTTTTTTGTTTATTTCATCGGGCGGACCAAATAGTAAAGCATCGGAGGGCATCCATCGGCTATAAGTTGAACCGCGGCTTAAGTAAAAAAAAAAACTAACATTTTTTGAAAGCCTGACAACGTTTTAATGATTATTATGAGTCAGTAAATCGTCGGCTTCTACGACCGTTTCTAAGGCTCTTAAAACGATATACAGCTTTAGAAAAAGGACTATTTAGAGTTTTTTCCTTCTCATAATCGTTTTTAAGAACCGTCTTCAATCCGACGTGAAGAATTTACCTTAAGGTATGGTTTTACATCTAATTAATTAAGTAATTAATGTCATCATCATAAGATCGTAAGTCGTAAGCCTGGTTGAACACGCACCTCTACTCTTTCCAATCCTAAGCTAATTTTTGCATCTCCCCAAACCTAGAACAACCCATATCTTTAACTATTTGCGAACAGTAGGTCGACCTGTACCCCTCTTAATTCCAGATTCTGTATCTAATATATCTCTGACTAGACCATCATGACCGAAAAGGTGTCCTACCAACCTTTCTCGCCTCTTATTGATTTCCACAGAGNCGAGTACCTATCACCTATCCTGATGATGATAGTGGAAGTGGTGGTACGGCATGGTGAGTTTGTAAAGGTTGATTTGAGGGGGAGTGTCTGTCATATGTCTTACCCGTACTTGATTAGGAGGTAATATACGTTTTGCAACAAATAATATTTGAATAAATTAACGGTCCGCAGTGGGTCATCTATTAAACATACATATATGTATTGTGTGATTAGTTTTCCGCAATGCAAAATTGTGATTCTTTCGCGTGAATGTGATGATGGCTCCTCGTCTTATTGTTCAGGAAATCGATGTGTCTATCCATAACGTTTTCCTAATGTAATAATTCTAATAATAATAACAATGACGAATGTAAGCCAAAAACTTCGTTGCGCTGATGCGTCTCTAATAGATACAATTTTTTATTAGGTAAATCATATATTTATAATGATATCGTTCTACCGCACAGGTATGTTTGCCTATACATGTTAATCTCTGAGTTAGCCGTGGTCAAAACGAATGAAAATTTTACTTTTGGGTTAAAAACTATAAAAAAAACCAATCAGGTATAAGTCGGACTGTAAGTAGTTCGTCCATCATGGGAATTAGGTCTGGAAGATTTCTCCCGCTTTCTCCAAGTATATTTTAAAGTTCCCAAAACGTATTATTACCCTTTTATAATTAAAAATAATTTTTGATGTAACCAGAACTTTACAGTTTTTGGATTTTTCCGTTTACTTGTGCTACAAGACATTCATCATCGTCGTCAGTCCTAAAACTGATTGGACACGCACCTCGACTCCTTCCTATACTATAAAATTAGAGCAATATTTATCCTTAACTATTTGCGAACAGTAATCTAATCTAGATCTACCTCTACTTCGCTTAACTCCTGTTTCTGTCTCTAATATGTTTTTGACTTTACCTTCCTGCCCAAGAAGATGACCTACCAACCTACCTCGCCTATTTCTTATTGACTTCCATAGAGTCCTCTGTTCTGCTATTCTTTCTAATACCTCTTCATTTCTAACCCTCTCTATCCTCATAATTCGCCTGTAACACCATATTTCGAACGTTTCTAACCTTTTCATTTCCGCCTCGCCCACCGCCCATGTTTCGCATCCATACAGAGGCGCGCTTCAAATATACACCTTTAACAATCTTTATCGAACTTCTAAATTAACTTCTCGCGAGCATAGAAGTAACTTCTTTTTATTGAAGGCGAATCGACTCTGCATTATCCTTTGCTTTATATCCGATCTGACTTATCCCACTTTCTAGATACCTCAAATCAGCTATTTCTAATTTTTCGTCTCCTATCTTTTTCTTCCATTGCTTCTTGAAAAAATTCATGATTTTAGGTCAACGGGAAATACCCTATAGTTTTTTTTGGGCATAAACATAACCTAACCTAACCTAACCCTAAAAAATTGTGGTCTAAACGGTACCCACCGGGTTACCCGCTGACAACCCAAATCGTTGTATTCAGGAGAATCTTCCGAACAAAATTGCGTAAAAAAATTTAATCCGAATAATTTTTCCCACTCACTCGCCCATATTGCCTGGACCAACCAGAAATCAGTGTTATTATTGACGCATAGACGTCCGAAGCGAAATGAGAAACGGATATCACAATCGCACGCTATAACCTGTGAAATCAGGGAATACGTTATATAAGCACACATTGTTATAGCTATGTCAATACTTTGCTATTGTGTCACGGAAAGGCTTATTATTCTTAACGCATTACTTGGTAGCTAAATTATTACATTTTTAGCATACCTATAGATAGGGTTGCCATCTGTAATATTTGGAAACCAGGACAAGACGCGTGAAAACCCCGGATTTCAGAGTCCAGAACCCGGACATGTCAACAGGTTTTTTTAAACATAGTCAGTGTAATAAAAAGCGTTGAAAATGTCATAAATCACCTTTTTATTTATTTTCAGACCTTAAAATTAAATTTAGTCATTTTTTATCATCATTTTAAATGTACCTAACAAAACCGAATCTTATTACCGTTTGTTAGAAATTGTTTTAATAATCAGTTAGATTTTTTATCGTTAAAATAAAACTCAAATTATTAATATACGTACTTTGTTATGAAAACAAATCCTTACAAAAATATGAAACCTAAAAAAAATAAATTAAACGGGGCGGACGGGGGACGGTGAATATAGCGACTCGGTTCGTCGGTTGATCGTGGTGTGTGCGAGCACAGTGGGTATGTCGCGGGAGGCCCAAGACTTTAAATTTTTAAACCCAGACTACAAATGAAGGCCCACCCGGACGCTCCCCGGATGCCCTCTAAACTAGGACAAATCCGGGGAAACCCGGACCGATGGCAACCCTACCTATAGATAAACATACTCGCTATTTCGTTAAAAGTATTCAAATTTGACACAAACTCACATTTGCTACTTCGGAAAATATATATGTAGGTACTTGTAATCACACAAAAAGTAGCTTTATTATTTATTAGACGGGTTAATTAAAATAAATTTATTATTTTCAATCTGGAAAAACCACTCAATTAAGATTTGCGTACATATATTTAACATGTTACTAATGAATATTTTCGATAACTTTACGAAACGCTAGTTTTTAGATTGAAATCTACCGAATTTTGTTTTCATACTAATTTTTACAACTGCTTAATCAACCCCGTTCCTCCACCATAATTTCTTAGCCAATCAAATGAATAAAATTAATTATTATCGTTATTCATGCGAAGGTAATCTAGAATGGTAGAAAGGCATAGAAGGGTCAGACATTTCTTTTTTGAAGTTTAGGTTTGTAACTCGAACGTTCTCGAAATCAAGTTGAATCCGCTCCAACTTGGGCGGCCCCCAAAAATTAATACACAATACTTCACAATTTGGGCGTAAGTTCAACATTCAACATAATAAATTATTTTAAAAAATAACCACTAGATGGCGATATCCTGCTTATACTTTGATATTACATAAAATTACTCTTTAGTGTGTAATTGTGATTTATCAAAATGGACTACGGCGCGCTGATGAGACAGAAATTAAAATAAAAGTTCTTATTGAATTATTCTTCTTATTATAATTAAAAATTGTTTTCGTTGGGGTGAGTAAACCCAACTTGCCCTATATGTTGCTGTTTAATGTGAGGTGGCAATAGGTACCGACCTCCCTACGCCCAGGTTCGAATGATTTTACCTACCTAATGCCCGATATGCAGAGGATAACTAATTTCGCCCTAGTTGCAACACACAAATTTGAGAAATAACCCAACTAGAAGATATATTCTAAGACTACCTATATTCAGTGTCCAATTAAATTACGCTACGAGAAAAATTTTTGTATCACTGACATATTGATTCATGGCTACTCATTATATGTATCACTAAAATATGAAATATGAAATATTACTTCTAAGTACTTTCATAATTTGATATAAATTTATAGTGCGAATTCTTGACTATTCTATACAATATAAATTTCCATAAGCGTTACATTAAAGGTAGGCGGTCAAGCGTACTAAATCGACGTATAACGACGCTTAACTTTAGTTTCACTGCAAATGCACTGCGCATTCGCACTGACGTACGGCTTGTTCGAACGTTTATTATTGTTTGTTGTCGATTATCTTTCCTTTTTAGGTTTGTAACTGTTATTAATAATGGCTGCTTATCCAGCCTGATGTACTGTATTGTTTGCTTCTAACAACTAATACTTACTTAACAGGCGGGCTGAAAAGTTCGTAGGCTAGCATAGAAAAATTTATTAGTTTTGATAGAATTTGATTTTATTATTCAATATAGTTCCCTTCGCGGGGGATACAACGATAAAGCGGTCATACAATTTTTCGATATCCTTTTTATTATACGATTTCTCATTAGTCTCAAAATAGGCTTCAGTTTCGGCGATTACCGCTTCATCGGCGCGAAATTTCTTTCCAGCGAGCATCCTCTTGAGGCCTGAGAACAGAAGAAAAGTCGCTGGGGGCCAGATCTGGAGGGTACGGTGGATGCGGAAGCAATTCGAAGCTCAATTCATGGAATTTTGTCGTCGATTTCATTGATTTGTGAGACAGTGCATTGTCTTGATGAAACAGCACTTTCTTTTTCAAACAACAAAAGTTCTAAATGCTATAACTCAGATACTAATAGCCCAACAGCTCTCAAATTTATACATGTGTCTTTTGAAGGCTAGGGCTAACTGAAAATCATATGGATTTGATACTAGTAGAGCCACATATGGGTCAGCCCCTACGAACTTTTCAGCCCGCCTTTGTAACTAAAGTGTAATGGGAAAATCGTCATTTACTTACGTACATATGTAATAGAAATCTTCATCATCATACGCTCGTCAGTCCTAAAGACTGGTTGGACACGCACTTCCACTCTTTCCTGCCCGCATTTCCCTAAAATTAACATACATCCTTAACTACTTGTGTCCCTCAAATAAAAGAAACAGAGATATTTTGTGTAATCTGCCTGCTGATCTAACCATGCCAGTTTTTAATAGTTCCACGGATTTACCGTATTCAAACTAGATGTTAAGCAAAGCATTAGTTAGTATAAAAAGTTCAAGAAGGCAGAGCAGGTATCTCATTAGAAACAATACAATATATAAATTGCATTAATACTCATAGGGTAGAACAAATAATGTTTTTAATTAAACATTATGCATTGTTAAGGAACCTTATTTGTGATATGCCGACGCAGGGGCTTTATGGCATAAACATTTTCATATTTTATTATACCTTTAGTGTAAATTATATTGTTATTGGACTTGGAAATATTTCCGAAATCTACGGTCACGTAGGCAAATTCGCAGAAGCACAAATGAGGGTTTCTCTCATGGTTAATATATTGTGCATTGGTATTACTGTCAATAACCTCGTTATTGGGAGGGATAATTTGTCGATTTCGGAATCTAGTGTACAAAATTTTAAGTTTGATAGAACAGTTCTTTTGTAGACTCGCTTAGAGTAACTAGATTTTAGTTATTTTCATAATACATTAATAAAAATCAATATTTATAATAAGTTAGAATAGGTCGTAGTTGTAAGTTGTACAATAAATTCGTTATATTTACAACTCGGCGTTTCTATGGTCCTTCGAGTTATATATGTGGTACAATTGTACAAAAAGTTCGAATCAATAATTTGAATATTTTGAACGTAGAAAACAAGCATTTTTAAGATAACTATTGTATTCATGTCTGCAATATCGAAGTCTACATTTATAATAATATAACTGTTATTATTATTATGAAATAAGCCAAAGAAAATAAATAGAAAGCAATTTAGCATTTCTTTCCTTCTTCTTTTCGCATCATTCAACTTATTTACAAATAAGGTTAACGAACAGGTTCATTAGGTGAATTAAAATACCTCCAGCGTCATTAAATTCGTGAAAAGTAGTTTTTATTTTACATTTATTCATTCGTATACTTTGTAACAGAATAAAAATCTTTCGTTTTACATTCAGGTGTTCAGTTGTCGAAATGATTGTTTTTTATAGTATAAAAACAACTTCTCATAGCCCGGCACCTCCCGATTAATGTTGCTGTCAGTTTTGTGAGAATTAGATGTCAGAAGTGATATTTGATATATTTTATTTACAACCGATATGGTAATACGAAATTAGACAGATGTTCTTCTTCTTTTCCACGCCCAATTTATCTAATACGAAACGTGAAATATATTATCTATGTACTACAAGTATACTACATGTGCTTGTATTCATGTTGCGTATATCTTTATTTAGATGGAAACTGTATTATTATTATTAATGTTATATAACATAATCATGAAAGGAGATCGCATGGGAATGTTTTCACGTTTAACCAACATCATTCTCTTTCATTATTCGACGCTTAAAAAGTTACTTTAATACATTCAGCGCCGGCTTTAAGGCAGGGCCTACCAGGCTCAAGACCGAAGCTTGGAACTCTTGCGGGGTCATCTCTTCTTGAGATGAAAATTTTGTTTGATTTAAATAAGTGTATCGTCAAAAAAATGCAATTTTTGATTATTTATAAGTTTTCAATTATTTTATTTTATAATATATTTACAAAATTTTCCTATTGCATTGTTTTGCTGCAAAATCAATTTTTAATCATTGAAATTTTCGTTTTGATAATAGATCTGCCTGAATACTCTAGACAAAAATTTTCAGTCTCTCCACAGTCTCTCAGAGTCTTTCAGCGTGTTTGAGAGCATCTCTCACAATTTTTCAGTCTGTCAGTTATTGCCTAGGTGTTTTTATGGATCTCTCGCAGTCTCTGTATGAGAGACTCGAACGATAAAATTATTAATTCAGAGATTCGAGTCTCTCACAGAGAGACTGAATGAATAAAACTATAAAATTGAAAGACTGGAGTCTCTCGTAGAAAGACTGGGATCTCTGAAATATGTTGAACTTAAAAATTTTAACCATTTCTATCGAGACACCACTTATTGAGAGATTCGAGTCTCTCGTTCAGAGACTGGATACAAAATGAGGATCTCTGTATTAGTGACTCGAGTCTCTCGTTCAGAGACTGGATACGAAATGAGGATCTCTGTATTAGTGACTCGAGTCTCTCGTTCAGAGACGCTAAACAGTTTTTTTGACAGTCTCTCTCAGTGACACCAGAGAAACTCGATTAGAGACGGAGATTCGAGTCTCGTTTTCAGACTATGGGAGACTGAGCATTTTTATCTCGGGATTAACACAGAAAAGCCAATAAAATTCAATGCACATCAATACGCATTACAATTTGTGGGACCACGTCTGGTTGGTCCAGCAGTACTTTATTTTATGGATCTTTCTTGTCTGATTTATTTATTAATCACACACTATGGCATAAATCATACTGCTTGATTGTAACAGCAAAGGTCACTTTTTTTGGCAACTCAGAATTCCATTTTTTATCCTTTTGTATCAACTGCAAAGTGCAGTCCTTCCCTTAATTTTAAAAAAAAAAGAAGTAATAAAATTCTTACCTTTAATTATTATATATTACTTTTTTTAATACCTGCTATTTGTGATGTCCCTTTATTATACCTAATACAAGTCATGGNCCCGTTCGTCCTCCATATATATATTTATATATATTCGATTACAGGAGAATGATGAGGATACCGTGGATAGAGAAGGGTAGAAATGAGGGTATGAGGGTCTATTAGAAATACTAGGAGACCTGTGATGTGCATACGCAATTCACCCTTTTTCGGACTTTTTGTGCAGTAAATGAATTCCGTGGGTGCGTAAGTGTTTGACGTATTAACGAGTTTAGTTGCCACATACGTATAGGTTGCATTGTAGGCTGTAAAAATTGATTATTATAAGAAATTGTATTTTTTCTTTCCTGCAAAGAGATTTTTCAATGCTTATCATCATCATAAGGTCGACAGTCCTAAGACTAAGGTTGGACTATTCGTATAAAAAAGATTGATTCAAAAAGTAAAAGATTTTGGTTTTGAAACAGCTATTGCTGAATCAACCAGTGGTTCCGATTGTAGTCAGATTCGATAATAATCATTCAGCAGCCTGCCATAGGTGTTTGAAATATGTTGGAATGACAACCCCAAGCAAAGGTCCATCCGGTGAGGAGGGCTACAAGATCAAACCATCTTCAATTTGAGATACTTATTAAAAATTTAAATAATAATTTTTTTAATTAGAGTAAAATAAATTGGTATACTTTATTTACTTCCTGTAGCGATGTGACCTTCAGTTTGACCGGCGCAAAGTAGAAAAGAACAGCACTAGGTA
>NW_020442442.1:854025-864487 GCF_000699045.2 Agrilus planipennis
TGCGGACAATGAAGAAGTAATCGAAGCTGTAAATGGTTATTTTGAGGAGCTTGACGAATCAGTCTATAGAGATGGCATTAATAGACTGGAACACCGCTATGAGAAATGTATCAGCCTTGAAGGAGATTATGTTGAGAAATAAAAAAAAAAAATTTTTAAAAACCTTGTTTTTCTTGGTCAGGCCGGAAACTTATCAATCCACCCTCGTATATTTTGTCGTAGTCAATTAAAAATCGAATAAAATCATAAACGGTCAGAAATAATTATTAAATTTGATGTAAATGAACGGTTATATCTGACTAGTGACCACCCGCATGGATGGCCAGTCATCATTTCGAACAAGACAGTTTTATTTCCCAGTGAAAGTAATAATCCATCGACAAGAGTTTGAATTTATGTCCGTTTTGTAGAAGACTTTGGCTGTGTGTATGTCGACGTTTGCGGGTGTGTGTACCAGCGTAGATTCCTGGGACCTTTTATTAAACTGAGATTGACATTTTTACTTTTTCTATTAGATAACGATGAATCGTTAACGTCATGTTTACTTAATTCAAGCAATAAAATCGACAATCGCTTCCCACGCATCATCAATAAATGGCAGGAGAGATGTGAAGATGAATTTTTGCTATAAGCGACGCGAAATACCCATTCGTCCTCCTAGTCCCTAGTGCAATAGTTCCCAACCAGTGGTCCATAAAAGTCGAAATGTGGAGAACGAAAAGTATGTCGTCAATAGGGCAAACATACAAGGAAACATTAAGAGTCACCTCCAAATGTTGATTAATGAATTCAATCGTTATTTCCTAGAATATTCCGAAACAGAAGCTAAAGTTGATCAGAAAATGATTCGCATCTGTTTAAGCATCTGTTTATTATAGAAGAAATCCAGGAGGAAGTCATTTTACTTCAAAATGATAGAAACTGTAAGGACGCTTTTGAATCAGACTCGAGAAGTTTAGGTGTAGAAAAGCAATTTCCTCGAGAAATCGTCTATCTAATATTTTTTTCAACGACTTATTTATGCGAACAAAGCTTTTCTGCTTTATTGGTAATTAAAAACAAGATCAGGGATTGCTTGAATGTAAGTGATAATTTGCGTTCAGCGTAAAGCTTCGAATAATAATATTAGTCCTTGAATTACTGAACTTGTTTAGAAGATGCGCAAGCTCAAACATCACATTGATTCAAAATTGTTTTAGTTTTCTANATTAAAAACAAGATCAGGGATTGCTTGAATGTAAGTGATAATTTGCGTTCAGCGTAAAGCTTCGAATAATAATATTAGTCCTTGAATTACTGAACCTGTTTAGAAGATGCGCAAGCTCAAACATCACATTGATTCAAAATTGTTTTAGTTTTCTAAAAAAAATTATTGTTGTCTATTAAACATTAAAATAATATTGCTAATGTAAGATACATTGAGTTTTTAAATAAAGTTTATTTTCGGATTTATATTTCTTGTACATCATGGTCCCTGCGAACAACAAAGAAATCAAAGTGGTCCCTGGTCACGGAAAGGTTAGGAACCACTGTCCTAGTGGAGCGGTAAATATAGTCGAGTGGTCAGGTCAAATTAAGACGGCGAGATCTACTGTAGAATTTCAAACCAAAAGGTATCTACTGTAAATTTATTGAGAGATTTCGTTCGCCTCATCAATATCAATCCAGCAGCACAATGAGCCCACAAGATGATATAAGATACGTCCAAGAATTGTAGGCTACATCGTTTTGAGTATACAGGGTGTCCCATTTATAATAATTAAAAAAAGAACCATGGCTTCCTGGCACAAAATACAACAAAAAAGTGTTATAGTCAGATTTCCTGTTCCAAGGATAAAACCATGTTAAGCCATGTGTGGCGAAGGAAGTCAAGAAGTGGCTAAAATAGACTCATGTGGTTTACAGACATTCCCTTACTATATAAAATACTTGAGTATACAGGGTGTCCCATTTATAATAATTAAAAAAAGAACCATTGCTTCCTGACACAAAATAAAACAAAAAAGTGTTATACAATTTTTCAATCCAGTGACAATTGAGCTCGCAAATCGTCTTTGTAAATTTGAACGTACAATTTGTTTCATTACGGGCCTGGATCTAGGCGACTAACGTCGCTCAGCTGATCTAGTGTGGATGTAACAAGTACCTACCGGGAAGAAGCCGAATGCACTTCCACCTTGTAAAAAAAAGGTAAAAGTGAAAAAGAAATGCGTACCTTTTTTAAAAAATGTTTAAATTGTCCGCCATTCGCTTCAATGCAACACTGACAGCGACGTACCCAGTTGCTGCGAATTTTGGCCCAGATACCGGGAATATTTCGAATTATCCGATAGGCATTGGTAATGTAACTCACCACCAACTGACGGTTGAATAAGAACCGTACTAGAATGCACTATCACACTACTAATTGTCCTTATTGTAATAGTCTTTTATGAAATGACCACTAAATAAATAAACTGACACTAACAAACAAGTAAATTCCACAACAATCCAAAGCGAACTGAACAACCTGTTAGAAACTACATTATGTGTGTTTTTTCGAGTCACTTCCAGCAGTGTAATTATACGAGGTTATATCAATATTTAGCTTTTTACATTTAATGAAAACAAAATAACCAACTTGGTCCTTCTGGACACATCCTTGTATTACCCCACGTGGGGTTAATGAGCCCCGCCAGGCAAAACTAACGTTTAACACATGTGTTTGGTCAAAGTAGGTCTGCATCTTGTCTCAACTTTTACAACCATAACACATACATTTGTTTTCGTACACTAGTAAGTTATATTACAAACCTTAACCAACGCTGGGTGGCCAGGGTAGTTTGTGCGCCGCTTCTAACTATTCCATAGTCGTTATAATTTCTTTTCTATTTAAAATAACATAATACTCGACGTCATGGGCTACATTAGGTCCACTTCAGTTTACGATCATGGGATTTTCGATTGTTATAGGTACGTAGTTTTTCTAACATGTTCAGTCATCTAATAGACCTTAACGCGAGTGCATTTTCTTCGGCTGATCCATAACTTAATACCAAACATAAACAATAACATTACCCAAAAAGCAGCTGACTTCGACCTACTGAAGGTGAATTTTTCTACGATCAGCTGGCAAACATAATTAATTTACGATTGTGCAGGACCGGCATCAAAACTGTTATAATTTTATAATTTTTTATTTTGTTTCAAAAGTCAAAAGTATTATAACATTTTATGCTCCAAATGCCCGTAGGAGTCTGTGGTATAAATATTAATTATTATAACTGGGACACCCTATATAGTATTAGGTTGAACGTAAATCATAGCTATGTGGGGCTAGATTATCGATTGTAGATTGTATTAAGAAAATAATTTATGACAGATTAGTAGGACGTCTTCTGAGACATGACGGGTACTCAGATATGTTAGAATGTAGAATGTAGAATGACCGGAAATTGATGAAAAACTTTTTGCGATTTTCGTCCGGAGTCCCAATTCTGGACAATTACCCGCAATAGAGGTCCGACCAATTCACAGACTCACGACCCTATGATGCTAATGATGACAGTGTACATTTACGAAACATTATAGCTTTTTTATCGAGGTTTTCATTGTTTTGGGAAGAACTTTTATTGTTGGTTTAAATCAGGGGCCGGAAGTTTTTTTTAGTGGTTGAGCATACTTCCGAAATATAAAAGTACCTGCAGCGAGCACTGCCGAATTCCCGATTCAAAAATTAATTTTTAAAAGATCAGCTTATTTTTCAACTTCACTATTCTCATTGTGGACAAAGAAAATATTTAGTTTAGTGTATATATTCATAAGATGTCTCTGACAGTCGAAAATTTTGATTGCCATCAATTCATTTGGTTCACAATTTAATTTAAAGTTTTACCATTTTACTTAAATTATATAATAATAATCAAGGTATTATCTACTGGTTTTTAGAATTTCGATATTTGAAAATTCCACATTACCGACCCTTGGTTTAAATGATAATGTTCCACCTGAAAAACGTTTAAGTTTTGTTATTAGAAATATTTACAACACTAAAAATATGTCGAACAAAGTTAAATTCGAAGTGGTCTGTATTCTGTCGAAACTGCCAGACGCAGTTCGCGATTTCGATCTTTTTGGATCTCATCAGCGCGTCGCAGATAGCCCCGACAGAACACAGACCCACTTTTCCCTGCTGTCTTAACAGTGCGTTTTAGAAAATACCACAAATGGCGCGGTAAACGCCATCTGTAGCACGATGCTACAGTTTAGGATTAAGTATGCTCCAACAAGGTCCACTTGTGTGGATATCTACTTGCTGAAACGAATCCCGGCGTAGCTAAATTCATCGTGATAAGCACGTTACCATAATCGAATAAAATAATTCGAAATGGTCTGTATTCTGTCGAAACTGCCAGACGCGGATCGCGATTTCAATCTTTTTGGATCTCATCAGCGCGTTGCAGGCAGCTCCGACAGAACACAGGCCAACTTTTGCCTGCTGTCTTAACAGTGCGTTTTAGAAAATACCACAAATGGCGTGGTGAGCGCCATCTGTAGTACGATGATACATTTTAGGATTACGTATGTTCCAACAAGCACGTACTACAGATGTCGTTGTCTGTGATTGCAATGATGTATTGCTAACGTCGCCTTCCGAAAGTGTCCCGACTGTACCTGTATATTTATTATGCATCTCCCCATTCGTGCATTTTTACGTACATTTACATACACACATATATAATAATTGCGTATACGTGTGGTCGGCTGATAACACGCTGTGTTATCGTAATCGTGGCGTGCGTTTAAGTACTCGAGGATTTGTGTTGAATTTATGGCGTTTACGGCCGCTTTTAATATCGTAAACACGAAACTTTGCGCGAATTTTCTCATTGGCGCGATATGGTGTAGATTATAAGTATCTGACTTTATTGGTTTCGTTAAAGGCCTGGTCGTACCCGGGCATATCACAAATTATACTTCTTTACGAGGCGATAAAATAACTAAATAATGGATTCTAATATAAAACGACTTGCGCATATAGCCCGTGCGGTGGGGAGTCTAACATAAAACCCGAAAAAAAAAGAACCCGGCGAGATTTACGCCAGCCGTTTTACTTTATAAGTCTACATCGTAGTGGGTTATGTAGGTAAACAACGGGCCAATTTATATTTGCTCCCGTGAAGATATCAAACACGTTCCCTCTACACGCAAATATGATCATGTCATATTAAAAAATGATTTTGTGATTCGGAAATCTTGTCCAAATGAATTTTTTAAAATTAAAAATATTGTCTCTGTATTGCAGGACAGACTCATGCAACAATATATTGGAAGCTGTTCCCACATATTAATTTAGAAACGTTGAAATATGTAATGTAAATTCAGTTTTTAACTCCAGTGTAACACTGAACAACAAAAAATAAAAATTCATTCCTGTAATCCAGAATGTGGCATCAAAACTTACGGTGGATGCAGCAAGTTGCAGTATTTTTTCATTTTTTATCATTAAATGTACCTAGAGTTGTTAGTGTTGCGCCGTTTTACAGGATTTAGCGAACTGTCCGATGATCATAAATTTTGAAATTTGATAAAAAGAAGTTCTCGGCAAAGAAAACAATTTCAAAATTATTACTTTTTAGCAGTGGCGGCTCCTGATGACATGAAGCAGATGTTCATCTATTTCTTGATAATTAATACAAAATCCTTCGCGAAGGATCCTTCCTGAATATAAAAACTTATCAAGAACCTCTTCGTTGAAGCTATCAATTTTTGATAAAAATAAAAATACAAAAGTAGCTGAAAGTGATGGTAGAATGCAGCTATCTAAATTTGCGGATGGATACAGAGGGTAATGGTGTGGTTTTTCGAAGCGGTGCGCAGAACTGTCTCATGCGGCATTACTCAATAATGTAAAGGAAACACCACGCTCTTGACAAGAGATCCAAAGAATTTATTTACATAATTAATTTTAACAATTAGGTCGCAAAAATACAAACATATCTAACTTTTTGACAGTTCTGCACATGTATCTGTACCTGCCGCATGTGTAAGTAAACCTACAACATTTTATTTTAGTTATCAGTACCGCGATTATCATTTCGGAGTTCGATGGTCATACAACAGCCAGTTTTTTATCATCTTCATAAGGTAGTCAGTCCTAAGATTGGTTGGACATGCACCTCCACTCTTTCGTATCCTGAGCTAATCTTCGCATTTCCCTAAAATATGTCGATATAGGGATTTCCCCGTAGGTTCCTCATGAAAATCCCACCAAAAAAAGTGGTGATACTAAAATGAGGATTACCTTATAGGTTTTTCATATAGGTCTTAAGGGGTAAACCTATCACATGTATAAACTTACATTTAAAACTACCTTATGGGGGTTTGCAGCAAATCCGTTTGAAAATATTGTCGTTCATAGAAAGACTGGGATCTCTGAAATATGTTGAACTACTTTAATACATTCAGCGCCGTCTTTAAGGCAGGGCCTACCAGGCTCAAGACCGAAGCCTGAAACTCTTGCGGGGTCATCTCTTCTTGAGATGAAAATTTGGTTTGATTTAAATGAGTGTATTATAAAAAATGCAATTTTTGAGTATTTACAAGTTTTTAATTATTTTATTTCATATATTTACAAAATTTTCCTATTGCATTTTTTTGCTGCAAAATCAATTTTTAATCATTGAAATTTTCGTTTTGATAATAGATATGCCTGAATACCCTAGACAAAAATTTTCAGTCTCTCCCCAGTCTCTCAGAGTCTTTTAGCGTCTCTGAGAGCGTCTCTCACAATTTTTCACAGTCTCTCAGTTATTGCCTAGGTGATTTTATGGATCTTTCACAGTCTGTATCGACTCGAACGATAAAATTGTTAATTCAGAGATTCGAGTCTCTCATAGAGAGACTGAATGAATAAAACTGAAAAATTGAGAGACTCGAGTCTCTCGTAGAAAGACTGGGATCTCTGAAATATGTTGAACTTAAAAATTTTAACCATTTCTATCGAGACACCACTTATTGAGAGATTCGAGTCTCTCGTTCAGAGACTGGATACAAAATGAGGATCTCTGTATTAGTGACTCGAGTCTCTCGTTCAGAGACTGGATACGAAATGAGGATCTCTGTATTAGTGACTCGAGTCTCTCGTTCAGAGACGCTAAACAGTTTTTTTGACAGTCTCTCTCAGTGACACCAGAGAAACTCGATTAGAGACGGAGATTCGAGTCTCGTTTTCAGACTATGGGAGACTGAGCATTTTTATCTCGGGATTAACACAGAAAAGCCAATAAAATTCAATGCACATCAATACGCATTACAATTTGTGGGACCACGTCTGGTTGGTCCAGCAGTACTTTATTTTATGGATCTTTCTTGTCTGATTTATTTATTAATCACACACTATGGCATAAATCATACTGCTTGATTGTAACAGCAAAGGTCACTTTTTTTGGCAACTCAGAATTCCATTTTTTATCCTTTTGTATCAACTGCAAAGTGCAGTCCTTCCCTTAATTTTAAAAAAAAAAGAAGTAATAAAATTCTTACCTTTAATTATTATATATTACTTTTTTTAATACCTGCTATTTGTGATGTCCCTTTATTATACCTAATACAAGTCATGGTTTGCGTGTAGAATCATTATGAGTGAATTTTATTGTATTTTCATCTTATTTCGTGATGCCATAACCCTTTAGTAAGTGTAGATACCCGCAGTATCGGTACCCGTATGCTTCACGTTCTTTTATTATTAAAGAAATCGATTGATATTATTACCGGGCGAGTGGTTTGTTCGCGTTCGATCGAGCCAACGATCGATCCTATTGATTGCGACCGGTGGAAGATCGAACGTAGCCAAGTTCACACGAATGCGAGCGCGAGAAAACGCGTGCGCACGCGGCCTCTTATGATGCATTGTTGGCGTGAAATGAAGCGCAATCCGGCGCATTAATTAAAGGCTCTGTTTAGTGAGATATGAATCTATGGTTTTCGTATCTGAAAACGATAAACGTGCAGATTACGATCACGAGATAATCCGTACGGAGCGTCTCGGAACCAGACGGACACATGTTGAACAACTTTCGTGTCATAAATGCCCGCCGATTGTGACCTTTCGCGCTCTGAACCCGGTCATCCTACAACGACGACAAGACGACGGCAATATAGCGCAGAACTACCACAACTTGACTAATCATCTTCATTATATTTATAAGCACTTAATAATGTATCATCATCTTGATATACAGGGTTACAGGAAATGCGATTCATTCTCTTGGAGGGGTTAAAGTAGAGCTAATTTGCAATCAACTTTGTCATGGGGTATCGAGCCGATAACTGTTTTTGAAATAATTAAATTTTTATGTTTTTTCTTTGTAACGTCACGCGTCATAACGTCACGCGCCACGTGTGACCCCTGCTGGATATGTCTGAAACAAGTCATTTTAACTTGCTCACTCGAAATGAAGTTGTATTTTTCTGGTGTTTATACAATATAAAAAAATTTCACTTCTTACACGTGTATACTAATACACACTTGGCCGTTTTTAGGGTTACGTACCCAAAGGGTAAAACGGGACCCTGTTACTAAACTATCCGTCCGTCCGTCTGTCACCAGGCTGTATCTCATGAACCGTGATACTTAGACAGTTGAAATTTTTACAGATGATTTATTTCTGTGGCCTCTGGAACAACAAATACTAAGTTGAAAAAAATTTCAAAATTATACAACTTCATCGCGCCAATATGGATATTCGATACATATTAGACCCGTTTGAACTGAAATTAAAAAAAATGAAAATCCAAAAGAAATATCTAGAGGAAAAGTAGCTTTGTAAGCATCGTCTTCTCTTTATTGCAATGGAATAAAAATTGGTCAGATTGATAGTAACTTTTATAATTTTTAGATAGTCAGGGAACAGGAATTTATTTTATCGTTTGTTCAAAGGATTTTGAGAGGTCGATTAGTTTACGATAGCTTTCAAAGGAGCAGTTAGATTCGGATAGACATGTTTAAAGAATTGTGCAATTTCTATCATGACAATGAAATGTGTAATTTCTACGTTCGTTAAACTTTTTCCCTTCCCTGTATATATATTAGCAACATTAATAGTCGACAACCTTTTTGTTAAAGACATCGAGAGCAAAAACGACTCGCATAAACGTAATAAATCATTTATGAATGGCACATGCATTCCTGCGTGACAGAAGAAGTTCGAGAATCTTCCTGAAAAATGAAAACTTAACTTGACGGTGTCATACATGAACAACTGATTCTTGACATAAGTTAGTTGGTATAGGTAATATAGGTGAGATGTGAATAAATGCCTAGTTACTATTATTGTAAAAATAAAATATCAGAACCGAATATTCCTTAATTTACGGTAAAAAGCTCGTGCACGAGTGGTGCAATACGCCCATAAAATTGGCACACAAATGATAAATTGTATCTATACTTGGCGCATTGTATACACGCCCTGTTCGTCGGTAAATAAATTGGTGCATCGATCTAAAAATATTATTCGATCTGAACTCAACCTCTTTATATTAATTCGTAATAAAAAGAAGCAACAAGCGAAGGCCAGATTCGGGTTTGACATCGCCCTGTTGTCAGCCCTTTTCGAAGTCATACGTCATTTCAGGCCCGTTTTGATACTAAATAAAGATTACGGTGATAATTCACAGGCCTTATGACTAATATCTCGTGTAGTATTTTAATACCCACAACCGCAATAAATACTCAAGTGTAGCATTAAACAAACAAGGGGGCCGAGTTGAGATCGCAGATTAGTTATATTTTCAATGAAATCAAATTGTGCCCACCCACCACTCGTTTCGCATGGGCACATGCTGATTTACGACTTCTCAGTTATCCCGTTCTCGGACGATGGGTGTTTTGTCTTTACTTTTTAATTTATAATCGAAGAGGAGATAGGGAAGATCGAGTTGGAAATAAAATTAAACGTAGCAACGTATATACTGTATAACCGTAACAAATATTCTAATTAAGAAATAGTAGTTAAACTAAACAAAAAATATTTGGTATATCTTTCATAAAGGCTATTGGTAGGTAAGTGGTTCGTGATGCTACGCGATCTCTTGACCCTTAACATAACTACACCGTAGGAAAAATTTCCATTGAAGTTCAATGGGAATCAATGGAAAATTTGTAAATCCCATTCAAAACCATTTGGCATAAATGGAAAAATAATTGTTTCCGTTTGCAATATAAGTAATTCCATTAATATTTACATAGCAAAAATTTCCATTGATCTTCAATGGAAACCAATGCAAAATTTATAAATTCTATATAAAACCATTCATAAATAAATAGATAGATAAATAGAAAATCAATTGTTTCCATTTTGAATAATTCCATTAATATTCTTATCGTTAGATATGAATGGAAAAGTTTTATTTCCCAAAGAATTCCAATGAAATAATTAATTAAGAAATGAAATATTTTTTGGGTGGATGAAATGGTCAATTT
>NW_020442442.1:867455-876204 GCF_000699045.2 Agrilus planipennis
TCAATTTTTCAGTTTTATTCATTCAGTCTCTCTGTGAGAGACTCGAATCTCTGAATTAACAATTTTATCGTTCGAGTCTCTCATACAGAGACTGTGAGAGATCCATAAAAACACCTAGGTAATAACTGAGAGACTGTGAAAGACTGTGAGAGACGCTGAAAGACTCTTAAAGACTCTCAGAGACTGGAGAGAGACTAAAAATTTTTGTCTAGGGTAAGTAAAGTTTAAAGGTATAATTCGTTCATACGAATTACGAAGTAGGTAAAGAATTTACAATTTCTATCAACGTTTCTTAGTAGTAGTAGTAGTTGTTGCTGTTGTTGTTGTTGTTGTTGTTGTTGTAATATAATGGTTAATTATGTGTGCCGAGAGGGAAATTAGCTGCGGCTACTGAATTTGTTTTGCGGCGCTGCTTTGCGGCGAACTCGTAATAACAGAGTAAAGGCATAGGAATCGATTGACTCTTCCAACTAACTCTCTGTGGGCGACCTACGCCGTTGCATGTCTGTCTGTAACCAACAGGCCTCCAGATAATTGTTAGAAAATTGCGTCGTACCGCTTCTGCACTTCTGTCCTTCGTATTTCTACCTCATTCCGCGAATTCTAATGCTATTTGTCTACCTTTGATTTTATAGCCCGTCGAATAACTATACCGACACAAAAAAGGTAATCTTCCCAAGAAAATACGATACGTAGCATGGACAATCAGTTTTTTATTCTACTGGGAGTTTATTTAGCCAAATAACAATTAGAAACAGTAGGTACATTAACAGTCTAAAATGGCTTAACAGCAGGAAAAGAAGACTTGCGGTACTATTTCTGACATCATTTCCAAATCTTGCCTCAGATGCTGGAGAAGCATGTCACGTTTTTGAGATATCTTAACCTTAAAATACAAAAAATCAATTATCAGCTATATGATTGTTTCAATCTGAGTAAGGTAATCTCTACTAGGAATAGAATCAAGCCTATGATTAGAAGTACAAAATTAGGCCTTTCTTCTCTTATGTATTTTTATGTAATTTTGTTTAGAAAAAATACTTCTAGATTCCAGGCAGATTATCTATCAATTGCTTTTTAAAGAATACTTGGTTTTTCTCAGAGAAGATTTTATATGTTTCAGGAATTTCGGTCTTCATGGCGGTAAGTTTGTTGCATTCTAAATTCTACACGAAATACTTCTAGATTGGTCAAAGCTAGGCGGATTATTTGTCAGTTGTTTTTTGAAGAATATTTAGTTTTTCCAAAAGGGGCTTGATGAGTTTTGGGAATTTCGGTATTGATGAATCAAACGAGTGTAAGAGTTCCCAAATTGGTTAGGCATCGTGAGATAGTTATATTTTGAATTGAAGTCTTGTCTGAACTTAAATTTGATAACGAACCTCCTGTAAACTTCATATTTATGGAGGCTTAGTAGATATTAGGAATTTCGATCTTCTCGATGTAAACGAATGTGTGATTTCTCATTGGGTTAGGCGTTGCGAGATAGATGAATAGCTGCATTCTGAATTGAATTCACGTCTTCGGTGAATTTAGTAACCAACTTCCTGTAACCAAAATTTCAGGTTTATCGAGGCTTGATAGGTTTTCAGAATTTCGATATGATGGTGCAAATGAGTGTAATATTTACCAAATAGATTGGGCATAATGAGATAGTTCATTTTGAATTGAATAAATATCTTCATTTAAATTTGGCAACCAATTTGCTGTAACTAAAAATTGAGATGTATGAAGGCTGGGTAGGTTTTAGGAATTTTGGTCTTCATGATTGAAACGAGTGTAAGATTTCCCAAATGGGTTAGGCATTATCAGACTGTTACATTCTGAATTGAATTTATGTTTTCATTTTGGTAACCAACTCTCTGCAACCAAAATTCTAAATGCGTTGAATTTTTTCAAAAAAAGGATGGTCTTTATACATGGATGCATATAATTTCGGATGTGTGAAAAGTATTAAATTAGATTATTTAAATTATTTTAATTAATAACTATCAAATACTGAAGCTTCCGTTTGGTGCAACAATTTTTTTTTATATTCTAAACCTCGAAATTAGCAGAAACTACTTCTTCATCAATTACGTCTTAGGAATCATAGTATTTTAGGTAATAAAAAATTTAAATTTTAGCGATTATAAATACTACTCCCTAAGTGTAGAACGGTAGCGCTTTTAAATAAAAGATATTGTATTTATTTAACCATTAATGTATTTTTTGTCACGCCTCCAGGTAGTTCTTTTTATTTTCTCTTCTCTTGGTTGTTCCGAATGATATTTCGTAAGATAATGAAACTTCTGTTGAACTGTTAGTCGCGCAGCGATTAAGTACACTTAGCACCTAACCGCGATATTACTACTACAGTTCTTCTTAATCAATTTTATAACCTCTATTTATTTTATTATGGTAGCAGAGAGGTGTAAAACTTCTTGCATTTAATTTTTGCCTTCGGCGTACGGAATTTAGCAATGACATACCATCTATGTTATAATAGGCAACTTTGAGTACCTTAGGGATAATAACAATTTATGAGTAAAATACAACAAAAAACAGTACCTAACATATCTATAAGAGGTTAGATATAATGTATACAGGAACGTTGGGTAACTGGCAACATCAAAGAAAAATCAAATAAAAAGGATACAGAGTATATCTATCATAAAATACAGGAAATATTATTATTTAATAAAAGTACATTAATGCATTAACTTTGCAAATTTTTTGCTAAGATTTTTAGGACAAAGCCTTATTTTACCTAGTTATCCTAAACATTGTGGGAATATTCAAGGCTGTATGAAAATAAAAAAAACCGGCTCGAAGGACCACGGTTGTACTCTATAATTTTGCTTTTTGAGGCAGGTATTTACAGATATAACATCGGAAAATACGTTTTAAGCTACTAACGTCTTAGACAAAGATGGTAGTCTCTATATTATAAAGTAACGGTGTTCTTAATCGCGTAGTTTCTTTCGCGCGGTTACGTTAAAATAAATTACTGCGAGGTTTATGGTCTTCTCTGTCAGAGGCCATTCGTGACAAATAAATAAAAACGAATCCACCGAAATACCGTCAATTGTGGGTATAGTTGAAGTTAATGCGTCTCGATAAATCTCTAAATTTCGTATAAATAGAGACGTAGCACCGTACTTTTCTTATATAATTCACAACAATAAATCACGGGTCGTTTGATGTTTACCTTCGTGTTCCTCTTTTTTTTTTTTCATTTTAATTAAGATAGCGGATAATTCCGCGATAAATCAGACACTTTGTCATCTAGCATTCGCATTTCTTTTTGTAAAAGTCATCTTTTATCTACTTATATTTCTCAGTCAATAATTTAAAGCAAGATTCCAGTGGCGGAACTTCAAAAATAATAAAGCTACAGAATCACATCAAAAATGAATTTGATGATGAGAGGTCAATTATGAATGAAAAGTTCCTACCATCTAGAACATTTGATAGTGTATTACAACTAAAATATTACCTCAGATATTCCCGGCTAAAATTTATAAGGGGCATGCCCCATGTAGTGGGCGGGCCTCGTGTGGCTAATGAGGGGCATGCCGATATAGAGATTTCTTCGTAGATTCCTCATGAAAATCCCACCAAAAGAAAAGTGGTGATTCTAAAATTAGGATTGCCTTATTGGTTTTTCATATGGTTCTTAAGGAACAAACCTGTCACATGTATAAACTTACAATTAAATCTACCTTACGGGGGCTCGATGAGGCAAATCCGTTTGAAGATACTCTCGGTAAAATGAAAAAACTTATAAAGAATGGTAACAATCCTCTTGCTCATGCAATTATGTCGTAGTTTCAATGTGATCAGTTTCTCATTAGTAAAATATATTTCTCATTCAATTTTGTATTTTTTTTTTATTAATAATAAAGTTCACTATTTCCAAAAATTTTTTAATGGGGTAGCAATAATTTGTCTCCGTGGGGGGTCACATGTGGCAAGGCGTTATATGCCCCTTCCTTGCCCTATAGGGCAACCTCATGGGGCTCACAAGGGGTAGTGGGCTACCCACTTAGGGACCTACCTACACCCCTCTCAAAATTCTAGTTGGGTTGTAGTCTGCAAGTTATACAACCAAATAAAGAAACTATACGACAAGGAATTCTTCAAACGTCCTTACGTGTATACATATATGTTTTAAGTTGCTGCAATTTTTGATTTCTTTTGTCTGATTTTAGATAGCAAAAGCGTCAGAAATTTTTAAAAATGTTTATCTTTATAAAGTTGTTTTTCCCCTTAAATTGTCTAAGAAACGACGAAATTTTTTATGGGTATCCTAAACAAAAGTTTTCAGTCTCTCTCCAGTCTCTCAGAGTTTTTCAGCGTCTCTGAGAGCGTCTCTTACAGTCTCTCACAGTCTCTCAGTTGTTGCCTAGGTGTTTTTATGGATCTCTTAGAGTCTCTGTATGAGAGATTCGAGTGATAAAATTGTTAATTCAGAGATTCGAGTCTCTCACAGAGAGACTGAATGAATAAAACTGAAAAATTGAGAACCTCGAGTCTCTCATAGAAAGACTGGGATCTCTGAAATATGTTGAACTTAGAAAATTTTCACCATGTCTATCCAGAAACCACTTATTGAGAGATTCGAGTCTCTTGTTCAGAGATTCGAGTCTCTTTTTCAGAAATTCAAGTCTCTCGTTCAGAGACTGGATACGAAATGAGGATCTCTCTATGAGCAACTCGAGTCTCTTGTTCAGAGACGCTAAACAGTTTTCTTGACAGTCTCTCGACAGCCTCTCTCAGCGACACCAGAGAGACTCGAGTCTCGCTTTCAGAGACCCTGAGAGACTGAACATTTCTATCTCGGGTAACCGTCCAGAGTCATTTTCATTCATTTAAAATAGCAAAAATAGATATTTTGTCAATGATCCATACTAAATTGTGCAATCCAGCATTTATCCTTCATATCCAGGATGCACAGTTGAGATTAGATTTAAAGTTAACACATATATACAAGTATTAGACGTATGAAACGTTTGTCACGCCGCTGTGGCGTTGGTTCCCACAAATACGATTACTGGATACAAAAATGCAAGAGACATTAACAAATACCTTTACTCGGTTTTTGTCGCTTACAAGTGGACATTATTTCTTTAAAGAAACACAAGCCGGCAAAGGCTGTAATATATATGTGTGTATGTATATATCGGTCGTTTGCGGTACGGTGGCCTAACGTCGTAGGTACTGTAGAGTCGGAGGCTATGCTGTAAATAGAATTAATTTGTTCGTAAATTCTTTCCGGCCGTTCTATAAATAAGAGTTCAATTACGCAATTAATCCGAGCCGGATAGAGAGGTATCCATCTTCACTGTTTGTTTGTTGCCTTTCAGATTTAGTGACGCTGCGCTGTCTTGGTGCAACTAAACTAGCGGAATCGCTTCTACACTTACCGTATCATGGAATTTTATATAGTAGTGGAAAATTATTCTTCAACTTTTTCCACGGGTAACAATTCAAAAAAAAGGCGGTAAAGAAACAGAGGACTTTTTTATTCTGATGCTTGTCAGTATTGTGTTTTGCAGAAAATTACGTCTAAAGAGAAAACAGGTTCTTTGAAAGTTAAGTAATGATGGAAAAATCCACGATTTTTTTAAAATAAACATATGAGCAAACTAAGTGAGTAACAGTGAGTTTTGGATTATGAAGACTCACTATCGGAATAGAGTGAAAGTTTTGCTACAATTATTCGGAAACTCCGTACGATTCTTGGAGATCATAATGCATCAAATAAATTCATTGTTGGTTCAACTGGTTCAACATTAGACATTAAAAGCCATAGATATCACCGAAGTGACCGTAGTGAAGCAAATGCTGTTGCTGTGCGTGATTCTAGTACTGAGAGTCCAGCAAAATCGTATCAGCGTCGTGGTTAAGAAATGCAGATATTTTCAACAGCAATGCAAAGAATCTTAACAAAAGATTTGTACTTACAGGCGAGCAAAGTGCACTCAACACAGGAACTGAAACCAGTGGACATGGAAAATGACAGCGATTTATTGAATTGATGCTGGAAAAGGAAGGAGGGAACGATGGTTTCGCAAATCGCATACTTTTCGTCAATGAAACTCACTTTAACTTAAACGAACAAACAATATTGTAGAATATGGAGATGAGAGAAGTGAAGAAAAAGAAATGCATCCTCAGAAAGTTATGGTTTAGAGTGGGAGTTTGAATGATCCCTATTTTTTTTTTTTTTTGAAAACGAACAAGAAGATGTCAAAGTGATGAAGTTCGTTACCGTGTGATGTTTACTAATCTCATCCGGTCCCGTCCGGATTAGCATTCGGGAGGAAGCCAATCCGATTGCGGGTCCGTCTGCCCCGATTGAAGTTTTTCTAGACAAATATTGAGGCAGTAATACTCCATCGATAATCTTTCATTCTTCTGTCTTTATTTCACCCGTCACATCTTTCTCACCCGAACCACCATCCAACTATTCCCACGATTTCTGAAAGCAGGCTGAAAAGGGCCTCCCGTCCTACCTTCTCAAAAAAGATATTCGAGGTGTCCTCGACGATTTTGATGGGAAAATGTGTCATCGGGCTATGGTTAATTGCATGGAGCGTGCGATCGTGTGTAAGGCTAATGGGAGGGGAACATATGCCCGACAAGTTAGAAAAACTCTTGATAGGACCTCCCTATCCCATCTGAACTGTATCTTCCTCTTGCGCCACCGCCGTTGTCACTAGAGCTCTTTCAGCTGTTACACGTTGCAGAGGGTGCGTAATCTCTTCAAAATTCAATGGAGTTACTTGTTCCTGCGGGCTCCTTTGGATCCAGGTCCCCAGCGCTTCGTGCTATTGTGTTCAACCAATCTTTGAAGGGGCAACCTATTGGTGACAATGATACTGATTTTGGATTTTGTGCCAGCCTCTCTGATTAGTTTGTATCCTAGTTCAATCTAACTTGGGGTTTCCTAGGGGAAGAGGAAGTGCATATGTTTGCTTGTTACCAAATTTAAGGGTTAAAATTGGATTTTTAATAAATCGATGCTGGGAGCTTTGTTCATAATTGAAGGATTTTGTTAATAAAATATAAGGTTTCAAAATGAAGTGATCAGTTTTTATTATTTTGGTTGTTTTAATATTAAAAAAGAATAAAATTTACATGAACGTATTATATAGGCAAATGATACATGTACACGTACCTATGCATAATTTTTGATATTTTGTATATTCCTTTGGTAGGTACCCTTATCATTATTTTTGACTTATGATAGCTGGTAGATACAATAGCTCTGGCACTTTTAATATTAGTTGGATAGAAAATGACTAGTTAAAGCATAATTTATCAGCAGCAATTCTCCATGTCATTACCACAACAATAACAACGAAACATTCATCAAACTATCAACTTTCAAATTCAAATGGTGAACACTCAATCACTTGGAAAAGAAGACATGATTGATACATACACTCACACTTCGCACTCAACGAATGCATATATACGTATGTAATCAATAGCGTGGACGGCTGTAGAACTGAAGGAATAACTTATCGCATTTAAAATAATTAATACATATTGCAAGTATAGTGGTACCAATATAATTACGGAGAATGAATAGCAAAACGTTTTGTTTTATCCGAGCTTCTAATTAAACAGACGGAGAAATGAGTATGTAGGTGTAGCGGAACACACACGGTCGAAAAAACTTCTAAAACTAGAATCGCCCATAGGATAGAAGAAGGCCGGAAAAAGTATTAGGTAATGAATAATTTGGATTTAGATAGAAGAAATAGGAGGATTCGTGAGACCATTTTTAGCTTTATGGATACTTAAAAATTTGAGAGAAGGAATACAAGACGTAAAATAACTCGATTTTTTTTCAAATTTTGTGTAATTTGGGAACAATTATAAAGAAACCAACTGTCCCAGTGTCCCAGTTGATATTGGTCTTGTTCTTGCTCAAATACTTCTAGTATCGATCCTGGTTTTGCTTTAATCTGATACGCTTTTTTTAATTCTAGTTCTTCGAAGTACAAATTTTCCCATTTACCGACTCAATAATTGTCTGAAATTTCCTGTCATCCGTGCGTGCTTGTCATGACTTTTAAACAAAATTGTGTCAATAGTTATCAAAACTCGACAACTTGCCTTCTTCCAACCCATAAACTAACGTTTTAACGACAAAAATAGCACAAGGTACTTGAGAGAAGTAAAAATGACAAAAAGAATTAGTTTCCAATCACGTGTTATCCAGACAGGAACATACGACACTTACTGCGAGGACATTCTTGTAGATCCCCTTTTTCAAACAATGGTAAATATTCTTATTTTTTTTTTATTTGGTATTAAAATCTTGTTAAAAAGTAAACTGAAAATTTCAAATACAAAAAGTAGTTTGTTTCAAGAAGAAAATATAATAAAGTTTCTTCATAAATACACGGGAAGTAATAATTTATTATTTGCGTATTTGGTCTTGGTTTCAGTGTTGGTCTTGTTTGTTCAGTCTTGGTTTTGGTCTTGGTCTTGCTAGTATAAAGACAGTCTTGGTCTTGATCTTTTTCGCAAGACCAATTCCTAGACCAATATTGCTCATCACTGTATAAAGAAGTACACTGACCCGCAGGAAAAATTTCCATTATATTTCCATTAAAAAAATGCCATTTAATTACCACTGATAATAATTAATGGTAATAAATTGAGAATTGCCAATGGGATTCCCATTCCCAAACTCAATGGGATTTCCATTGCTGAACGCAATGTTCCATTGCATTGATCATCTATCCCG
>NW_020442442.1:876343-876961 GCF_000699045.2 Agrilus planipennis
GAATAAAATAATTCGAGGTGGTCTGTATTCTGTCGAAACTGCCAGACGCAGATCGCGATTTCGATCTTTTTGGATCTCATCAGCGCGTCGCAGGCAGCTCCTACAGAACACAGACCAACTTTTACCTGCTGTCTTCGGGATTCGTTTTCAGTAAGTAGATATCCACACAAGTGGACCTTGTTGGAGCATACGTAATCCTAAAATGTAGCATCCTACTACAGATGGCGTTTACCGCGCCATTTGTGGTATTTTCTAAGATTAAATATGAGGTTTTTCGACTAAAAAAAATATGAATTGCATGACAATTATTATTATCACGCAAAATCGTGAAGCGTTCCACATTTTTCCGATCCGACGGGACTTGAACCTTGACGAAACTCTGGTACAAACTAGAGTGGGTGGATCGGCTTGCGAGTTTCGATGATTTAGGGAGCCGGACCATAGGTTCAACCATAATGGAGGGGTTCTTAAAGAGAAGCCAGACTAAGACAAGTCCCTGAAAGAGGGCAGCAGCTCTTTCAGTACTCAGGGTGGCAGAGATCACGAGGATCGGTATGGCACTCTGATGCACAATACTGCGATGTGGAAGGCAACGGGAAACCACCACATTATGATCCC
>NW_020442442.1:878701-880797 GCF_000699045.2 Agrilus planipennis
GGGTAGAGGTAGACCTAGATTAGATTACTGTTCGCAAATAGTTAAGGATGTGGGCTGTTCTAGTTTTAGGGAAATGCGAAGTTTAGCTCAGGATAGGAAAGAGTGGAGGTACGTGTCCAACCAGTCTTAGGACTGATGACCTTATGATGATGATGATGATGATGACAATTATTATTCCAAACAATGTCTTGTTGATTATTTTTACAAACTCTCAAACCAGATCTTCTCCATTTTTAGGTACCCAATTGTTTTGCCATTTATAATGAATGGTTTTAAATAGAATTTATAAATTTTCCATTGATTCCCATTGAAGTTCAATGGAAATTTTTCTTACGGGGAGAGACAAAAATCCATTTGAAAGTAGAGCTCTTAAGATGCAACAAATCGGCAGGCAAACAGACATTCAGACAGACAGCAGACAAAGGCTTATAGAAGTCTCATTTTGCATTTCGGATTAAAAATTATACGACAACCTCCTATTTGGCTTTAAAAAACAGTTACTCCATATCCATTGTTTTTTATCTATCTACTAATAAATAATTTATTCATGAATTCATTCATTTATTTATGTCTAATTGCGAGGAGAAGAACAAGAAATATTATAAGAGGAAGAAGGTACATGGCTGTTGTAATCATCTCGTGGTTTGTTTAACTAAATGCCTGTCATCACATTCCTTCATAAATATATATTGTACACCTGAAGATGAGCTCGCAATCCAGAAAGCCGCTCTGCACTCTAACTAACATGCTTCATTTTATTTTCCAAACTAGTTCTGACGTTTCCTTTTAACGAGTTTTATGTGGTTATTATTCAAAATCAAGAGCAAGGAAAAGTCTCAAGCTGCGCCTGTCAACTGAGTCTTCGTGTTGCTTTGCTGTTGATTCGAATGCATGCACATATATGTATTTAAACGCCATCCAGCAAAGAAGCGTTTGTGAGTTGGATTAATGTTAACATCAGTTTTAAAAGTTACATTAAGTCTTACTTACTGCAAATAGCTGCAGATGGCATTGCGAAAGTCATTCAGGACCGGACTGGCTACTGTTCGCCTCGGTAGCTGTAAAAGAAATATAAATAGTTACAGATGGTGTCGCAAACGCTATTCAGGGTCGGACTGACTAGCTATAAAGTAAATTTGGCCGCCAAAAATTAAACAAAATACTCAATAACCAAAAAAATTAACTTGAAGCGTTTTAAACTCTATAAGCCCCGCATTCAAAACTTCATAATCCCATAACCTAAGCGTTTTAAACCCTATAACCATATAATTCATACATACCTTTGCTGCTATGAAGTACCTGAGCCACTTCATCACCGTCATCATCATAGCGTCGTTAGTCCTAAGACTGGTTGGACACGTACCTCCACTCTTTCCTATCCTGAGCTAAATTTCGCATTTCCCTAAAACTAGAACAACCCACAACTATTTGTGAACAGTAATCTAACCTATAGGTCTACCTCTACCTCTCCTAACTGCCGTTTCTGCCTCTGATATGTCTCTGACTAGACCTTCATGCCTGAGAAGGTGTCCTACCAACCGATCTCGCCTATTTTTTATTGACTTCCATAGAGTCCCCTGTTCTTCTATTCTTTCTAGTACCTCTGCATTTCTAACCTTTTCTACCAACGTTATCCTCATCATTCGCCTATAACACCACATTTCGAAGGCTTCTAACCTTTTTTTTTCGCCGCGCCCACTGTCCATGTACATACATCATACATACACCTTTAACAACCTTTTTCAAATTTCTAAATTAACCGTTCGCGAGCATAGAAGTGACTTCTTTTTATTAAAGGCGACACAACCCTCCGCTATCCTCTGCTTTATATCCCTACTACTCCTTCCGTCCTGACTTATCTGACTTCCGAGATATCTAAAATCAGCCACTTCTACTAATTTTTCGTTTCCTATCTTTATATTCGCTCTTTCCCTACTTTTTCTTCCCTTGCATACCAGTATTTTTGTTTTACTTTTATTTATTTTCATACAGTACTGATCTGTCAGTACCGCTTCCATTTTATTTAAAGCTATCTCTAGGTCCTCCTTGCTAGATGCTAATACTGCTATATCATCTGCAAATCTAAGCATACTAAT
>NW_020442442.1:881244-895768 GCF_000699045.2 Agrilus planipennis
TTATCTGACTTCCTAGGTATCTAAAATCAGCCACTTCTTCTAATTTTTCGTCTCCTATCTTTATATTCGCTCTTTCCCTACTTTTTCTTCCCTTGCATACCAGTATTTTTGTTTTACTTTTATTTATTTTCATACAGTACTGATCTGTCAGTACCCCTTCCATTTAATTTAAAGCTATCTCTAACTCCTCCTTGCTAGATGCTAATACTGCTATACCATCTGCAAATCTAAGCATACTAATCGTTTGCCCCTGTATATCTATCCCTACAGCCACGTAGAAAAAAAATTAGCAAAGGAATAAGACCGAAATTAAAAATCACTCAATGAATTAATTATTGAATTTAAAATTATACTTTTCGTACTTTTTTGTAAATATTATTTATTCATGTCTACGAGGGTGGATTGATAAGTTTCCGGCCTGACCAAGAGNATTTGGCAAGTGCTTTTCCAATAGTAAGTAGTTATCATCTCAATATAGATTTTGAACTTCATATCTTTTCTACCTAAATAATCAAAATGGTACGTTTACATGAACATCAACACATTTTGTTCAGGAAATTTGTATATCAATCCTCGTACTTTCTGTTAAACGTTTATCATCCGCCCCTTCTCCTAATAAATTTTGGGTCGTAAATTATACTGTTGACCATCGCGATCTTTTACACTTATAAATGTTTACGAAATAACAGAAACTTATTAAGCTCATGTCAATAGCAGACATTTAATGCGTCCAAATGTACAATATGATTATTTAATGGATTATTTTATGGTTTATAAAATGTTAGTAAATTCGAAAGCACGCGAGACTTTTTTAAATGGTAAACGGCCATTTTTTATTGCTGTCGCTGGCGTATTGGCATTGTAAATTATACACTAAAGTAGATATAACGTCGATTAGAATGTAGACAATGTAAATACACAAGAAAAGCCATAATTCTAAATTTACCTATCTGTTTTAATAACCTTTAAAGCCGAAACATTTTATGGTAATTTAAGAACAGTTGTAAAAAAACTTGTCAAGTGTGAGTCGGACATGCGCGCCAAAGGTTTCATTCTATGAAAAATTAACAATATATCACTAAACTGGCTTAAACCAGTCCATCCAACCATCCATTGACGGATGATACCGTTGTTGATGGTGTATGTATAGCACTTATATTTAACCATGGTGTTCCTCCACACCGTAATCTAATTATTTCGTCTACTTCTATGACCCTATGTCCGAATATTGAATACATGCGAAAACTGGTATGTTTTTAAATAAAAATTCTGCTTAAATAACAATATCAGGAGTATTGGAGGCTATTTATTTAATTTCATCCTTTTATTAGACGTTTTAACGTTTTAATAGTCAACTTTTATGGAATATTCGATAAAGCACTATCCCCATTTTTTTTGTTCTTACCCCTCTTAGAGTAGTGAGATCAACCCGGAAGTTATAAATTCCAAGGAAGGTTCAATGGGAAGAGTTTGGAGACGGCAAGGGGATTGAATGAGCGTAAAGGGGATGAAATGGAAATCGGTGGCCCACTTTGGATGAGTTGGGAGCGAAACTAGAAATGAGCAAAAGGGAAGCAGCTCAGAGTAGAAGGTAGCGGGGTCCTTTGCAACAGTCGTTTTGTTTAGGGGCGAAATCGAGATGGACGGGTTTTGATGGCCTGACACTGAGACCTGATTGCAGCCTCAAGGAGTGAAGGTAGACCAGTTTCATTCAGAATTTAGGTGTTTCTGATGAACCAGGGGTAGTTGAGTGCGAAACGAAGAATCCGCATTTATGTGCCTCGTATGCGATGGGAATCAGCGTAGCCTTAGATGGAAAAGGTGCAAGAGCAAATGCTTCTGATAAATGCGTTGAACGCACGGATTTTTTGTTTGATGGAGATAGAGCTGTTTTGGAAGAAGGGCTTGAGGGAGATAAAGCCGGTTAGGGCTTTGGCACGGGTAGCAAGTTTTCGTCATGTCAGTGTTCTGTCGAAGACGACGCCGAGGTAGGTAACGGAGTTGCTCCATTTGATGGATTGTTGTGTTGTGGCTGTTAACTGTGATGGTGGGAGGTTTTCAAATTCTCCGGCAGAAGAAAATTGCTTCCAAGTTGTATTCATTAATGGAGAGTTTCCATCTTCAGTACCAATTTAGGAGCAGGGGCAGCGCTATCCCAGGAACATAAACCATTATAAATTTGCCTGGACCCTAGAACCATAAATATTCAGAGCATTATTATACAGGGATGTCAATTTTGGTTAACGGGGGGTATCACATAACTTTAACTGGTTTGACCATCAGTGGGCGCAATGTTATTGTTGATTGATTCCTACTCAACATAAAGGTGATAACATCTTGATTTTGGATTAAATTTGAAAATACTGTATTGGTACATTAGGTACTCTCACGTTTATATCCCGTTTACAAAAACAATCTTTTGTAAAGAATGTCAAAAATGTTTCCTCTGGCAGTACCATCAATTTTAATTACGCGATATCTGCTATCTACAATTGATATTTTAGTGATCTTTTCCAAATGTGGAAGTCAAATATCCGTGCAACGTCATATCCCGTAGGAAAAATTTCCATTCAATTTCCATTAAAAAATTGCCATTAAATTACCACTGATAATAAATAATGGTAATAAATGGAGAATTGCCAATGGGATTCCCATTCCCGAACTCAATGGAAATTCCATTGGTGAACCCAATGGAAATTCCATTGCGTTAAGCAATGAAACCCCATTGCGTTCCATTGGAACCTCATCAGCATGCTTTTTTCTATAATCCATATTATTTTGTTGAGAATTTGGTTCTTCAGGTACCTGAACCAAGGCACGTGCCTGCATGTCTGGCTCTTCATCATTGTTTAGATTTTTTTTTCACTTGCTTCTGATAAAACTGCATCACTCTCACAGATGACTTCGGCCTCCTCAATATTCTGGCGTGGTTCAAAATCATCAAACAATGCTTCTAATAAAGCCTTTTTCGCTTGTCTAGGGGTTGTTTAATAAAAGGCTCCGGGTAGTTGAATACATATAGAATAAACATAATAATGAATATAAACAGCAAAACGAGTAACAAACAGGAACTAAATATATACAACTTATATACAATATTTAATGTATCACGTCTTCCAAAATACATACTTCTTCGTGTAATCACCATAAATACGTCTTCCGTCTTTTTTGAGCAAAAATGCTCAACGTCTAAATGAAATATACCGTTTTAACCAAACATCGTACCACCTTGCTTGTCTCTCACTCTACTGCCGTGGTGGTCCCTCACGTACCCCCAACATGCACGCATAGGTAAAACTAGATTATTGATTTTCCACCACCTAATTGGCAATATCACTACTCTTGCAAGCAAAAACTGTATCGAAAAAGGGTAATAGTATATGTGGCCAGGAATTATATTGTAAATGGAAACAATTATTTTTCCATTTATGCCAAATGGTTTTGAATGGAATTTACAAATTTTCCATTGATTCCCATTGAATTTCAATGGAAATTTTTGCTACGGGATAGGACCTCAAAGTTTCGATTCCACTCATAGACAAAGCAGAGGAAATCGATACCCTCTTTGCTTTTTACTACGAAAGCTATTATCAAGGAGTACAATAGGTACATGAAAATCGACAACTGATAATGGTCTAATAACCCGAAATAACATTGCACGAGAATTATTATTATTATTTTGTAAAATCATCAACATGTGGATTTTATTTTTGATTATTGTAATAAGTAAATATCATCAAGTGTAATAAACATTTCTATTTTTTGTTTTAGATCTTTTGGATTCAGAGAGAGAAAAAGCACACTACGTTCACCATCATTTTTAGAGAGGAAAAACGGTAAGTGAAATCTCAACTTGAAAATTAACGTTTCCTTAAATGTAATATGAAATTTCCATCTGGAATAATTGAATGTAAAATGACTCGGTGACATTCTAATACACGAGACGATCTCATAATTACTGGAATTTTCCTTGCATTATTTAATAGGTCGATAAATAATTAAGAAGAATAAAATTGGCTTTTAGTTAGTACAATAATGGCCTTCTGATGAGATCTAATAAGATAGAAATTGCTGCCGACGTTTAATAGGTTGGATAATATATTAACCAAAATCTCGTGTCTTTTTCTTCTTATGAATTTAATATTTGCGATTGTAAAAGTGCAATTATGAATTTTAAATTAATCTTGATCTTTTTGTAATTGAAATAGAAGATTCTTCAAATCAGAACGGAAACTAACTTGTCCTTTAGCGAGTTTCAAAGAAGAAGTTAAAATACTTATAAAAATAAAAAGTAACTCGTGTACCGCCTGACCATATCGGTCGAATGAGACGGTCGTCTCGTTGTGTAGCGCAAGTCTTTGACGGCATTAGAAACCGCCCGATTTATTCTATATCGGCGACAGATCGCATCCCTGATTCGAATTGTGTATCAGTCAAAGCTCTCGTCGACTCACTAATCGTTTCCTGTAAATGTAATACAATCACGGGCAAAAGTACGTAGGTGCCATATGAACTAAAATAATTTCAGTGGGACCAAGCATGCTTTTATAACGAGTCTACGAAATTATGACTAAAAAAAATTAAATCTGCCATCATTTTTATACACAAGTCCAAGACCTCCTTTAGTGTCCCATTTTAAATTATCTACTTGAGTGTATCGTCGGGGAGCCATGAATCTAAGATTAATTTCTACAAAAGTTGTTGAGTGCTGATCACCGCAATTTAACCTCATGATCTTTAAGTTCACTTAAAGGTTATATCGAATTTCTGAAATAAAAACCCCTATGTGTGACCCCAGATTCGGGGAATCATAATTTTACGTTCAGACAGATACCTACTTAGGAATTCTTTTTATTTTTATTTTTGTAAATGAAGCAGCTGGTTTATACATAGAAACCAAACAACTTAAATATGATACATCATACCTAAAATATAAAAATGATAAACTGAACATGTTGGTTTGTTAATTTTCAACTCTACCACTGTGTCTCTACGTCCCCGTCTTCAGCTAGTAGTATTTGTTTGGTGTTCTACAAGCTTATCCCAACTATTTCCACCTGTTTTCCTCCCAATTCGAGACCATTGTCATAGAGAAGTACTGTAAATTGCAAAAGGTCTGAAAATTTCGGAACTGCAACCCTCCAAGTAAGGAATCCTCCAAAAGAAACAATCTTTAGTGTCTTTTGGTGTATGTTACTTAAATACCAAGAAAACACTAATAACGAATAACAATTTATAACAATAACAACGAAAACACAAGTAACAAAAAAGGCACAGGAAAAATGCAACAGACATATAACAACAAGTGACAAAAAGAGCAAGATAACAAAACAGTAACAATAACAAAGACAACAACAAAAATGAAAACAATGTAGAGAACAATAATAGAATAATAGAAGCACTTACGAATGGCGGTAGCGGTAGACGAGAGACTCTCAAGATAAGAAAAAACAAAAATTTTGGGTGTTTCATTCCCACCAGCCAGTAATGCTGGTGGGCGGACAGTCCCTCCGGACTATGCCGGAAGGTAGGGCGGAAGGCCCTCTTCAGCCTGCTTTCAGGAATCGTGGGAATGGGTGGGTGGTGGTGATTAGGATGAGAAAGATGAGACGGACGAAATGAAGACAGAAGAGAGTGAAAGATTATCTGTGGAATATTACTGCCTTAGCATTTGCCTAAGTGATCCAAGGAAACCACAGAAAAACTTGGACCAAGGCAGACGGATCCGGAATCGAACCGGCGTCCTCCCGAATGCTGAACAACGGTCTAGACCTCTAGGAGATGCCGCTCGGTCTCTCTCTCAAGATAAGAATTTTTGGGAGTATTTATAGGATAGGGTTGTTAGTAGATTTGACAGAAGGTTCTAGAAGAAAAAGTAGTGAGAGAGAGGGTGAAGACACTAGTTTCTAGGAATACACAGAATTAGATAGTACAGAATTCAGGAGAAAGCAATTAAGGGTAAAACCAGATGTTAGTATGGGAGTGCATGCAGGTATGGTTGAAGTTGAATTTCCAGGTAAATGTGATTGAAAGAACAGTAGAGTTTAGACTGAAAGGAAATATTACTTGAAATGAAATATTAATTGAAATGAAATAAAATTAGAAAAAATATTTACACAAAAAAACAATAAGAGTTATTTCGCCACAAATCAAATAAAAGTTTTTGTTACAACAAAATTATACGTTTACTGTAATAGTTTTGAGTGCTTTTGTCATGACCTGTACGTTTTGGATTTCGTTTAAAAAACTCCGCCACCGTACCACAATACACCATACACATACATATTTGTAATATCGACGCATGTTGTCCACTAACGTAACATAAACGACAGCAGACTGTACGCATCCTTTTGATTCATTCATTGCGCGATCTGGGCAGAAGTCGATGCCGCCTCGTTTAGAAAATCGAATAAGTAAATGTGTCGTAGTTTGTTTTCTTTCTCACAAACATACGTACAGACATATATGTACAAAAACGATATCTTACCTCTGCTTGGGGTCTATGTTTATCTACTGTATGTACCAGGGACCTACAGGAATTAAACACATATAGGAAAAAAAAATGGAAACGACTTATAGAAAACTTTATTATTATATTTAAAACCCTGATTAAGAGTTTTAAATGAATTATAAAGTGACTCAATTGACTTTCGTTGCAAACAGCTGATGAAACTTTTGGCAATAAAATTGTTTTTGACGTGACAACGTCTTATTATTCTCTTATATGGAACCGGCTGCACGCACGAAAAAACATGGCTCATGCGGCGTTACCTCGCCCTGAGGCGTTCCATTTAAGACCAGAAGTGCAAGCGAGAGCGCGGAACGAGCGACGAAGAGGTACAATCGGCCTCCGCGTTCGGCAGCGTTCGGCATCTGTCTCTCTCCTACTTGTGTGAGCGATGCGTCCGCGTGGACAGCTGCTATACAATAATACATTTTCATTTGCCTCCTTCTCTATATCCATACAAAATATCTATCAAACAAATAAAATTAAAATTTTCTTTTGAAAAATGAAACCATTCCATTAGTATTTTCTTATGACGTTGTCACGTTCAACTATCGTCAGTAAACCGACTTTACAGACAACCGATTTTTTGTTCACTATAAAGTCCGTATAAGGTGTCCATGGGAAAATTCGAGTAATGTAATTTCTAATGTGACAATGTTTGCATCTATAAGAAGGAATTTAAAATGGAATTATAAACAGGTACCTACATGGAATGTTGTATTTGTATTGTAGATAATATGATTTAACTATCGAATGCCGCTAAATTCATATCGTAATAGCTACAATTAATCTGTGATGTTAACTCGGTTCCTATTGGTCGAAGGAGATCCGTTTTGCTATTTTTATGTTTGTTTCGAAGCTACCCTTTCATATTCCTTTGTTAAAAATTTGTAGGTACGTTACGTAGGAGTCGCTCCAGCTCTAATTGTTTAATAAGAAAAATGACCTCCCTTCTTTACAGCAATTAATAAGTGTTTAAAAATGAATTTTTTCATTTGCTCCTAACAAAATATGAAGATCTCAACCTTTACGAAAGGATGGAACATACGTGCAACTGAAAATCTTTATCCAAAAAAAGTTATGACAATAATTATGACTGTTGATATAATCAATTTACTATATTTCACCAACAAATTGACCAATTTACGTCCATAAAAAGTAGTTTGATTCTTAATTTAAAATCCTTCATTTCGATGAAATACTTATTAAAAAAGTCATTTTTGTAAATAAATAAAATAAAATTGAAAATATATCTTTAATTTTTTCCCACCATTAATTACCCGAAGTTAATGTCGTTTTTGTTGTTACACCCTCGCCGGGAATCGAACCCGGGACCTTTGGCTTTACACGCCAATGCTATGACCACTAAGCTACGAGCGGTGACAACAGTAAAAATGTTAATTATAAACCCTATTTAAAAGGTGTGCTTTGGCGAGAGTGCGACAACAGCGACAGTTTTTTCTTACTAACTTGAGGGTAATTTAGAATGAATAAAAATTAAAAATGAATTTTCACATTAATATGTTATAGTAAATTACAATGCAACTAGAATAATAACATGCAGACAAATAATGCCGTCCGACTAAACTTTGTGTCCATGCCTGGTATAAAATTGTCTTGTACAATATGCTTGTTTTTCTCGTATGTTTAATAGCAGTTGCCGCCAGCGACAATGGCTTTTCCTTTTTGCTGTCCGGTAACATAAGCATTTTTCTTTAAGCGTTAAGGTGCCACTTAAGACTTCCTATGCATCTTCATGAAATTCTATGTGGTGTTTACGACAAGACGCGGTTACGTTTTCATCTGTAAATTATTGGTTATTTGAAACGGTTCCGTATGAAAGTTTCGTTTTCTCTGGCTCTAGAAATCTATTTGTATTCCATATTACTATGATGAAAACTACCATACATTGTATGGAAAATATTACATTTAATACGACTATGAACTTATGTTTTTACATTTGAATGTTAGTGGGTGGACATGCTCTATATATGTATATATACAGTACCTACAATAAATATTTGGGATTGTTATCAAAGTGCTATCTGCCGGAAAAGTCATTATCAGTAGAAAAAGTTTGACTAAAAATTGTTGATAGTGGATTCGCCTACTTCTACTATCTATAATGAGCAGCTACTATCAAGTTGACTACGTAAAACAAGGTCCTTCAAGCTGAGTGGTACATTAGACGTAGCAGGGAAACTAAAAGTTTCAGAGATTTAATAATCTTTTTAACTAAAATAATTTCAACTGCTCGACCTTTCTCAGAGAGAAGACGTAAGTCTTTAACACAAGTCACTGGCAAAAAAAATATTGCAAAGTAATATTAATCTCGGAGCGCAATAGTGAAAATGACGAGATACACACTACATCTGATAAATATTTCGGAATATTTGAAAGGTTACATTTGTAGGCACTATAGAGTGATAGTACCACAACCTAGGGGATGTAAAAAGTGTACACAAAAAGCTCTCAATGATTGAGAACTAACTGTTACCGCGCTAACACACATACCTATTTGTGACCTTCGCAAACAGCTGATACGCGGATAAGTCAATTATACGTAATGGTGAGTAATATGAACGGTGCAATGGGAACGCACGGGTCATCGTCATCATTGTCGGAGCAGTTCTGGCTTTCGGTAAAGTCAGTATCGTCATGCTTATGTAAATCACTGAGCAGTGGGAGATGGCTCATACTACTTTTTTTTCATGTAGCTTCTTTCCCTTAATTTTTTCGGAGTACTAATCAGCCATCTTCATTATAAGGTATCAGTCGTAAAACTGGTTGACCATGCACCTCCACTCTTTCCTATCCTGACCTAATTTTAGCATTTCCTTAAAAGTAGAACAACCCACACCATTAACTATTTGCGAACAGTAATCCAATCTAGGTCCACTTCTACCACCCCTAACTTCTGTTTCTGCCTCAAATATGTTTTTGACTAGACCTTCATGCCTGAAAAGGTGTCCTAACAACCTATCTATTTCTCATTGACTTCTAACCTTTCTCTCCATTTCTAACCTTCTCTATCCACGGTAACCTCATCATTCATCTGTAACACCAAATTTCGAAAGCTTCTAACCTTTTCTTATCCGTCGCGCCCACTGTCCATGTTTCGCACCCGTACAACGCCGTGCTGCAAACATAAACCTTTAACAATCTTTCGAATTTCTAAATTAACCGTTCGCGAGCATAGAAGTGACTTCTTTTTATTGAAAGCGACTCGACCCTGCGCTATCCTCTGCTTTATATCCCTACTACTCCTTCCGTCCTGACTTATCTCACTTTCTGGAAACCTAAAATCAGCCACTTCTTCTAATTTTCGTCTCCTATCTTTATATTCGCCCCTTCTCTACTTTTTCTTCCCTTGCATACCAGTATTTTTAGTTTACTTTCATTTATTTTCATACAATACTGTTTCCATTTTATTTCTCTCCTCTTTGGTATATAAATTATGTAGGTAATGTATTATACATATTGGAAAATTAACAACGTAAATGTCAAACGTTTCACAATAACGTGATGTTTCAATTTTTTTAGGAACACTGTTTATACGCATCCACATTTTAATAAGACCAAATGCTAGACAGTACAATTAGGACGAAAATACGATAAATAATATGGATGTGTTTTTATTATTCTTATTGCAAGTAGTGGAAAAGCAGGTGCATTAACCTGGGTGCTTTAAAAGCTTTAGGTGACTCATTAATTACGTTCATACCTGATCCGGTTATCGAATAGCTTTCATATATAATATTTATCTGTAACGTTCTATCGAAGCAGGCAATTCAATTTATAAATTCCCACACCGAATCGGGTCATGTTTCAGTTTATAATTAGTTAAATATGTTAAATGATGCTTGTCAAGATAATTACCTCTAATAGCTAGAATTTTAGGCAAATGTCCATCACGGCCTTAAATAATTATCCTAGTTCGCAGTCTCTTCAAATGCCACCAGTGGTGAAACTGTAATTATTTTTTTTTTCTAAAGGCACCTTATTAGCAACGTGAATAGAAGCTGGCTAACGTATTCAACCGTAATGAGCCTACTCTACTTATGCATTTAATAAATAACAACATCAGAAAAAAAACGGCAATAAAAAAAATCCATTAGGTAACGGCCAAGTCTCCATTCGCAGTCACCTTTAATGTTCTCTCAATCTAAAATATATTAAAAATATGATTTAGAAATACATAACGCTATACAATTCATACTTATATGCTCGTGAACGGTTAATTTAGAAATTCGAAAAAGATTGTTGAAAGTGCATGTCCGGAGCGCGGCGCTGTACGGGTGCGAATCATGGACGGTTGGCGCTATGGAAAAGAAAAGGTTAGAAGCGTTCAAAACGTGGCGTTACCGCGGATAGAGAAGGTTAGAAATGAAGAAGTCAGAAAGAATAGAAGAACAGAGGGCTCTATGGAAGTCAATAAGAAATAGGCGAGATTGGTTGGTAGGACATCTGACTAGCCAGAGACATATTAGAGACAGAAACAGAAGTTAAGAAGACTAGAGGTAGACCTAGATTAGATTACTGTACGCAAATAGTTGAGCATGTGGGGTGTTCTATATAGTTTTAGAGAAATGCGACGATTAGCTCAGGATAGGAAAGAGTGGAGGTGCATGTCCATCCAGTCTTAGGACCGACGGCTTTATGATGATAGAAAACTGGTTGTTGTGTAACCATGTATTTTGGAAATTATAATCGTGGTACTGATAGTAATTATAGAATAATTGAAATAAAATTTTGTAGGTCTACTTACGCGTGCGGCAGGTGTAGGTACATGTGCAGTGCTGCCCAAGAAGTTAGACATGTATGTATTTTTGCGACCTTATTGTTAGAATTAATTATGTAGTATAATAATTTAGAGTATAACCATACGTGACGCTCGCCATTTGCTGGCCGCTTTGTGATGAGTAGTGGACCAAGTAGATTCTTTGGATCTTTATTCAAGAGCGTGGATGTTTCCCTTACATCATGAGACAGTTCTGCGCACAGCTTCGAAAAACCACACCATTACCCTCTACACTCACCCCCAAAGTTAGATAACTGCATTTTACCGTCACCTTTAGCTACTGTTGTATTTTTATTTTTATCAAAAATTAATAGCCTCAACGAAGAGGTTCTAGATAAGCTTTTACATTCATGAATTGTCCTTCGCGAAGAATTTGTATTAACTATGAAGAAATAGTTGAACGTCTGCTTCATTTCATCAGGAGCTGCTACTGCTAGAAAGTGATAATTTTGAAATTGTTTCCTTTGCCGAGAACTTCTTTTTGTCAAATTACAAAAGACGTAGATTACATAGATTACTCTTCACAAATATTTAAGGATGTGAGATACTCCAGTTTTAGGGAAATACGAAGATTAGCTACGGATAGGAAAAGTGGAGGTGCGCGTCAAACCAGTCTTACTATTGACGATCTTATGACGATGATAATGAGGTGTAAAATCGTCAAAGTAGGAATTGATGATTTCATAGAATGAAAACTTTAAAATTTTCGTCATTCAAATTATGATAACGTAAAACTCTTTATAAATTAGTAATAGTAACGTTAATTGATAAGGTCTTCGTGGATCATTTTTCAGATATTGATAATGAAAAGAATTGCTTTCGGAATGTATCAAAGCTAGAGGATTTATTAATGTTTCTATAACTGTTTATCACAAGTAACAGAAATTATTATTATAATAATAAAATAAAATTTAGAATAATGTAAAATTACTTTCGCGAATTTTATTGCCACTAGCTACTAATGCTAATGTAATCTTGGAGCAAAGCTTTAGCCTCTTTTAAGAATCGTGAAAATAGAGTAGGTGGATATTGAGTGGAGAAAGACAGACCATAGATGAGACGAATAACATGAACATTGAACAGCAGTGAAAAAGTACACGCAAACACAGAACTGAGCCATTGTGTTCCAGAATGCTATGCAGTTGACTCTATAACTATACTTTCCGGTCTTCCTATACTCCCATCATCTCGTTTATATTGCTACCCATCAAGAAAATTTGATATAAAGATTGATGAGTCAAAGCATGTAACGATAAGATTTTTAGAAAATATTTTGGATCACTTTACATACACTGAAATGTGATCAATGCAATGCAACAGCTCTTTTAGAACCTTTAGATTTTAACCATTCCATCATGAGATGTTTACTTTCAAAGAAGTTACTCCTCTCTAATTTCTTAACTTTCGATGCAAAATATCTGTAAGCATTTCCTAAATGCAGTCTTTCGATGAAAATTGTCTCATTTTACATATCTATAGCAAAAATAGTTTACGAAAAATTTAGAAAACTCTGTTTTGTTTTCCCCAGTTATTTACAAACAAAACCATCTAAAAATCTGATAAATATTAGGAATAGAGTTAAATAAATAGTTAGAGACGTAGGTAGTTCTTCAGATGAACAAGATATTTTTAAGGATCGTTTGTCTCTTACAATTAATACCACATAAATAAACAACTGACAGACACATGGTTTTATTTAGAAGTATCTAAAATAGGTTTTAGTTTCGGTAATTTTAGAAATCAATTTGGGCTAATCAAATAAGGAATTTGTTTGAAAATCCCTCAGGTTTCATTTGATAAAAGACATAAAACGATTTACTATTACGACGACTGTAGTAAAATGTTTTATTCGAGCGCTTCAGATTCTTTTTGTAAGTGTTCAGTGTGTGGCTCTTGCGGCGCGGCGCCGTATAGTACCTATAGTGTACCCGCGTACCCACGTGGTTATTTTTATGAACGCGGCGTATGAAAGCAAAATGAGAAATACCAGAAGCGTTTTAACGAATTAGTTCCGGACTGCAGACGGGCGTCCGTGCCATCCTGACCATACCGAAACCAATATGAAGGTAATAGAGTCATAAAGAGCGAAATGCATAATTAGGCTGCAGACGTGCCAAATACCAACCTTATCCACCAAGCACAACGTTTGGTTTACAACTGGTACACACGCGTTGGATGGTAAGTGCAACTAAAACCGGACAACAATAAATATAGATAAGCAATTTGAGTAAATGCATTACTTTTCTTTCTTCTTTGTCGGATTGTTGTAAAATGCATGAAAACGAAATGGAACAAGCGTCTTGGTAAGCAATCTGCAACTTTAATTAGGTATTATTATGTTACCGTATATGTATGAAATCCGCCATTGTACATAATTCCTAGGAAATATCTATAATTCCAAAAATCGTCCGGAAATGTGTGAAATGAATTATATTAGACGCATTTCCCAGGAAAATGTACTACAGGTAATACTAAACAGGCGATAATATGACAGACTGTTTAAAGATGTATGTAAATCCATTTGTGACGTCATTGTTTGGTCAGCCCGAGTAGAATTTATTTTGGGAATTCCCTAACTCCAATTGGGTCCCTATTGGAGATTGTTGGATTTGCCCAAACTGGGCATTTCCCACCTATACCCAATAAATTTTAATCTGCGTATTTTAGTGCAATCCCAAACTGCACTTCCGAACTACAATCTTATTAAAGACTAACCCGAGTAGAATTTATTTTGGGAATTCCCTAACTCTAATTAGGTCCCTATTGGAGATTGTTGGATTTGCCCAAACTGGGCATTTCCCACCTATACCCAATAAATTTTAATCTGCGTATTTTAGGACAATCCCAAACTTTACCCAAACTGCACTTCTGAACTACGATCTTATTGAAGAATAATTAATAATTATTTAATTTATAAATAAAAATAGTTATTTTATTTACTGTATCCTATTAGTAATTGTTTTTATACTTTCATGTAACAGTTAGCTATTTATTGGAAAGTATTTATTGGGACCCAATCGGGATTTCCTTAACTATATCTTAGACTTATTTTATTGTAACCCAAGAAAACATTTTGAAGAGCAAGTGGGGGTAGCGTGCGTTCGTGACCAGTATAACTACTAGTAGTTTACAAAACAGTTTAGACATACCCTTTTTTTTTCGTATATCAACATCGATATTCTCAACAATTTATTTATGTACTATGCCAACAAATT
>NW_020442442.1:896275-906364 GCF_000699045.2 Agrilus planipennis
AAGGATGTGGGCTGTTCTAGTTTTAGGGAAATGCGAAGTTTAGCTCAGGATAGGAAAGAGTGGAGGTACGTGTCCAACCAGTCTTGGGACTGATGACCTTATGATGATGATGATGATAATTTAATGTAACAGTTGGCCATTTATTGGAAAGTATTCATTGGGACCCAATTAGGATTTCCCCAACTATATCTTAGATTTATTTTATTGTAACCCAAGAAGACATCTTAAAGAGCAAGTGGGGGTAGCGTGCGTTTGTGACCAGTATAACTACTAGCAGTTTACAAAACAGTTCGGTGTTACTTTTTCTTCGTATATCAATATCGATATTTTCAACAATTTATTTATGTACTATGCCAACAAATTCATCGCAAGAAAGACGTCGTGATCTTACACGTTTACGTGTCACCCTAAATTTTCCAATTAGGGCTTTCCCTACCGGGTCCCAGATGGGGAAAGCGTTACATGTCCAATAGGAAACCAGTTGGGTATCCCATTTGGGTCCCCATTTGAATTTGGGAAAACCCAATCGGGACCCAACCGGTTCCCAAAAATAAATTCTACTCGGGAGTGAGATTTATGACAGACTGGAGTTTCTTTAATGTCCCTGCCCTAATATGTTAGAAGTCAGAATAATGTGACGAGGTTTCAGCAAACATGATGACCTTGAATTTTTTGTCAGTTGTAGAGGTGATAATGCTGATAACTTTCATACATATATTGGGCCCGGAGATCATAATGAAGCATATTTTTCGAAGACTTTATTCCAGCATATCAATCCGCCTCCGGCGGGCAGGGACGTTATAAATCTACCTAATAACCAAACAATAACGTCACTAATGTATATACATTTCCAAACCTAACGTAACCAAACAATAATGTCACCGATGCATATACATCAGGTGATTGCACCAGAACCTCGTAAACACAGATAACTCTGATTCTCAGTTTATTAACGTGTTTTATTCATTTTATTCATAGAAAGCATTAGTTTTATACATTTCCTAGTACAATATCGGAATTTCTTACAATTCCTAGTAAAGTGAAAAAAAAAATAATATGTTTTATCCAAAAGTTGGAAAACAAAATAAAGAAAACCAATATTGGAAAATACGACAAATGGCGCTGTAAACGCCATCTGTAGTACAGTGTTACATTTTAGGATTACGTATGCTTCAACAAGGTCCATTTTTTTTCTAAAACGCGCTGTTAAGGCAGCAGGTAAAAGTTGGTTTGTGTTCTGTCGGAACTGCCTGCGACGCGCTGATGAGATCCAAAAAGATCGAAATCGCGATCCGCGTCTGGCAGCTTCGACAGAATACAGACCACTTCGAATTATTTTATTCGATTATGGTAACGTGTCTATCACGTTGAGGTTAGCTACGCCGGGAATCGTTTCAGCAAGTATAAATATCCATATATTTAAATGGACCTTGTTGGAGCATACGTAATCCTAAAATGTAGCATCGTACTACAGATGGCGTTTACCGCGCCATTTGTGGTATTTTCTCTGTCTTGAAGATTTTGACTTTATGCATCGCCATACAGTGCCACACCCTTCGTCTTTAGATAGTCATATAGATGCTCCATTTGAGAAACTTTTATTGCTGCCGTCTATCTCGGTTTAGTCTCCTGATCTGGCATATCTATCTGAATAAAAGCGGACGCTTTGAATTCCATTTACCGGGTCAGTCGAATAGATTCGGCCAGCGCAATATCGGACCGCAAAGGGCTCCACGAACCTAATCCTATTATCCGTTAAAACATGTCTCCTATTGCGTTTTATTGCCCGAACCCCGCCCCCGTACATACGAGGAATAAATAACCACCAGTCTCGCCACTAATGGCACCATCAATTTCCGCGAATGAGTGCGTGAATCGATCTAGACGCCATGTGTGATCCAGACGATTAAGCTGATACCTCGACTGAATAAAAACAAAAAGTTTCAGCGAAAGAGAATCCACTAACTTTTCAAGTATATCATAAAAATCTATTTAGTACGTGTAATAAAAACAAAACACAATTATAACACAAATTAAATTAGGCGAAACATGTGCCAGAATCTTTGATTGAATTGAAACTGCCGATGGCGTTCTAATGAGAACTAATCAGTTCAAAATCTGATACATTCGAGAAAAGGTTTCCTTTTAGGTGGACGTGCAAGGGGCCAGGCAAGCGTTAGAGTTAATGGAGTGCTGAAACTAGTAGACGACCTTTGAACCCAAAATGGCTCACCAATCCGGAAGTGCAAGTAATTCGACTAAAAGAGGGATTCGTACCCCGAAAATTAGACCAGTGATACAGACTTATCCCGGGGCCCCAGATCGAAAACTTTCTTATCTGCGCGATCGTCTGAGTATGAACTGGCAGTAACAGCAGTTGCACCCCGCATCCTGGGGATGAGCCTCATTACATCCGCTCAGGTATCAAACCTGGTAAGGATTAGATACGTTGCGGCCACACTTAGATGTTTCTAGGCGGTCTCTCTCATTTCCTACGAGAAACTGCCCGCCGGTGGTTTCGATCTCTATTCGCTGATTGAGTTGTATCTCAATCCCTTGAACATGGATACCGTGGCGGGTATATCCCAAGGTAAGAATCAAAATAATCTTGGAGCAAAGAGTGCCCCAGTTTTTGTGCAGTAGATACCTTTGTAAAGTCTTGTCAAGTATTCGTCATATCACTAGATGGCGATATACTGCCTGTAACTTGATAAGAATGGATTATGTGCTTCACCCTTCAACTTTTCAAATAAAGGAAGCTTATAAGTAGGTCNCTGATGAGATCCAAAAAGATCGAAATCGCGATCCGCGTCCGGCAGTTTCGACAGAATACAGACCACTTCGAATTATTTTGTTCCATTATTTTCTTATTACTTCTTACTACTACTTACACACCTGCCCATATTCTTTATTATATAATTTCGTACAAACGTTTCGTACACAACGTCACGCAGTGTATGCTATCTGTTCCAATCATTTATAAGGTGATATATTGTGTAGTATTAATTCTTTCTATGGTATTTACTCGATCGACGAGGAAACGGGTTTTTGTATGGACACCGACTAGCGATCGCATACTGTGAGAAATGGTACGTGTCTCACCAGCTATTGGTCATAGAGAAACCCAAAATTTATGGACTTTCTAACCTTTAACCTTGATACACCTGGCACTAATTGACAACATACCTGTGCGGTTTTAAGAACGGAGATGAAGATGCTAAAGCAAAATTTAGAATCTTTCATCTACGCACTATGTACACAGAACCAGTGGCGGATGCTTTCGTAGCTTGAAATGGGCATATATAGACTTCTATTTCTTAGGAAAGAGAAATACGGTGCAATTCACTTATAGCGACCTCGGTTGTCACATCATTCCGGTTTTAGCGACGTTAATCTTTCTCCCTTGGAAAGAACTTAAACTTTTGGGTGTTTCATTCCCACCAGCCACTAATGCTGGTGCTGGTCCTTCAGGACTATGCCGGAAGGTAAGGTAATTAAAGATTAGCTGCGAATTAGCATTTGCCTAAGTGATCCAAAGAAACCACACAATAACTTGGACCAAGGCAGATAGACCCGGAATCGAACCCGCGTCCTTCCGAATGCTAAGCAATGGTCTAAACATATAGACTATGCCCCTGGATCTCTCTCTTGAGTTTGCAACATACTTTTATAGCGTACTAGTAAATCGTTGTGTGCGCTATCGCTATCGCGCGTACTCAGTTGTATTCTTTTAAACAAAGAAAAAATTAATAGATCTTAATTGTTACATCCCCTAAATCATTTCTCAATATTTATGAGCATTCCTCATTCTCATGATCTAATGTTAACGGCCTTTTTGTTGCTTGTTTGTGGTTTATATCGTGCAAACTTTGTTTATAAGTTTCCCTATACTTGTTATAATGAGCTATTTGCATTTTTATTATTTTAGTCCATTCCTGTTTTTAAATCACGACTATTGGTTTCGAAATGTTCAGATAACAATAACAAAAATACCACGCAAGATCCGAATCGCTAGAATATTTCAAGTTGACTGAATCGTCGTTGTTTGTTGCTTGCAGATGGGCCACGGGACAGAACTCTTTGATTTTAAATTTGAAGGAATCACGAATAAAATTGACAATGTGGCGTCCGAAACTGACCAATCGCGTCCAGCGATTTTTAGTTGCCGCAGTAACACCTCTATGTACTATAGATTGTATTGTATCGATTTTCGATATAATGATCAACTTCTATCGTTTGTATTAATTAGGCATCGATGTCGATGTGCTTACCACTGCCACTCTAATCCTAGCGATTCTATTATCGAAACCTAACTTAAGCCTTTGGTGCATATCACTTATCCTTTCTAGAAGGACGTAGCAAAGGGCAGAAATAAAAAAAACCTAGAGCTACCATAACTAAATTGTCCTCATTTTCTAACTTCATGCGACTATTCATTACTTCTTCTTAACCCCCTCTGCCTCTGTAATATAAAATAAATAAAAGTTTTTTTTTTTTTTAATTATGTTTTACTGTTTGATCCAAGTATTATTAGATTATTTTGTAAAATAGCTACATTATTTGATTCTACTACCCCAATAATCACTTTGCCTAAATTAGGTAGATATTATACAGAATCCTTATATATATAAATAATATCTCGATTAATTGCTTTGGTTGTGAGATATATTTGCTTGGTTGCACTAAACGTTTAAAATCGGTCAGGTCAAATAATTTTGTAAAAGAAGAAAACCTCTACAAGTAACAGTACGAGCCGCTACTGTGTAGAGGTCCTGCGTAATTTACATCCTATTTGAAATATCGTATATCTATCTACGTGCATGCATAAATGGATGTGTATTTGTTGTCGCTGCCCGATGAATATTCAATGAAAACTTTCGCACATACATGTAAATTATGGTTTAGAGCGAAATGAAATTTTGTTATTATCGAACACTTTATCGGATCCGTATAGAAATTCGTTTCCTAATTGGTACGGTAGAAATTAGTACGTTGCATCAGCAGAAAAACAAACTACATTTACATATAACATTCCACTTATTAAATAATATAAATAAAAAACTGCCTTCTCCAGGAATATAATTAGTCCAAGATCTCAGTGCCAAATTTTTCGATACAGAACCCATAAATAATAAAATTTCAGTCAAATCGAAAATGTGTCGATTAATTTTTGTCCAAATTTGCCCAGTTTGTAAACGAATGTCCAATATAATAGGTTGAACAGGTACACCCATTATATGCTGTTATTTCTATGCACAGGTATAACAAAGCAAAAGGTATATGTTGCTTAATGGCAGCTAATAAATCGCCCTAATCCGAGCAACATTTGTTGCTCAACTTAATTTTTTTGGGTAATGCAATTCCAAAGAAAAATCAAAATATTTTTGTTTGCTTAACATCTAACAAAAATCGGGCTTCGTACTTCTTTTAAGAACACCCTAAACTTTAACTTTCTTTAATGATGTATAGATTAAAAAGTAACGGTGACAGTGTGCATCCCTGTCAGACTCCCTTCCTAATATTACTTCTCTACGTTGCTGTTCCAGTCTACAACTGCCTGTTGCTCTTTATACAAACTAAATATCACTCTTCTATCACTTTAACTCATCCCTACATTTTTAAGTATATTTAACATCTTGTCCGATTTAACATTGTCAAAAGCTTTTTCTAATTCTATAAATCCTATGTATTACGCACTCTTTCCTTTTCGTATCGTTTTCTCTATTGTTAGCCGTAAAGTTGGGAAGTTTAGCTAATTGTACTATAGGGTTGTTCGGAAAGTCATTTCGTTTTTTTTTTTGGGGAAATGAAAGACAGTTTTCGTATAATAAACAAATACTTTATTAAATTATATATTGACCGTTCTGGTAATGCAATCCAATCCAAGTCAATCCAGCGCAATCTAAGCTAATCTAACCTAACCTAACCTAACTATAAATGTCTCGCAACATTCCGCGCCTCTCCTTTTAGGTATAGTTACTACCACGTTCCGTTTATAATCCTCTGGGACTTTCTCCTTCTCTTAAATGTGACTAGCTTAAACTTACGATCTCTAACCTCTTGTCCTGCATGTTTTAAAATTTCTGTCTGTAGTCGTATTATTCTTTAAGGTTTTTAATGCTACATCGAACTCTTCTCTCATTATGGGATAACCTAGCTCACTTATCTCCCCGCTATTTTCCTTCTAGAATATATCTCCCAACTCTAGCGTATAGCTTCTCTAAATTTTCTTTCCACCTATCTGTCTTTGCTCATTTTCTATCAAAATGACCCCTGCCTCGTTTCTTCATTCCATTTTATATAGAATATATATTCATATCCTGAAGTAAAATGTCTCAAAGGGTTAAATGTCCCAGGTGTTAAGTGTGCTACATTCGTTTTTCAAATGGGTCAAAACACAAGCAGAACAAGGGTAAAAGCACAACCAAAATTTTCTACCCTTAAATTTACCTAAAAGTATGCCAGTAGAATTGGGCAAAAGCGGAACTGTTACTAAATCTTCGCTGCAGCACGTAATACTTTCTATTTATTATGAAAAAAAAAATAATAATATGAGAGCGGTTAGATTATGATCATAAGGTTATCGTAGGAAAAGATAACACGAGTAAACGAATCATTGTCCTGGTCATGTTAATGGAAAAAAATGTACAGTTAAGTTACCTTTGTTCCTTTTCAAAAATACACCTTTCTTGTGTGATTATAAAGTTCATTTTTAGGATAAAGTGATAATTAAATAATCTTTAATAAAAAAAATTCTCGTCATTGGAGTAAATTCTTCTATTGTTTTTGTATTCTACATGAAAAAACCAACAATTTCGAAACGAAAAGAAAAAAAGTTGATTTCTTCAACAAACTTAAATGTTATTAAGGAAAAGTTACTCATGAGTAAAATAATTCGAAGTGGTCTGTATTCTGTCGAAACTGCCAGACGCGGATCGCGATTTCGATCTTTTTGGATCTCATCAGCGCGTCGCAGGCAGCCCGACAGAACACAGACCAACTTTTACCTGCTCTCTTAACAGTGCGTTTCAGAAAATACTACAAACGGCACAGTGAACGCCATCTGTAGCACGATGCTACATTTTAGGATTACGTATTTTTCAACAAGGTCCACTTGTGTGGATATCTATTTGCTGAAAACGAATCCTGGCGTAGCCAACCTCAACGTGATAGGCACGTTAGCTTAATCGAATAAAATAATTCGAAGTGGTCTGTATTCTGTCGAAACTGCCAGACGCGGATCGCGATTTCGATCTTTTTGGATCTCATCAGCGCGTCGCAGGCAGCCCGACAGAACACAGACCAACTTTTACCTGCTCTCTTAACAGTGCGTTTCAGAAAATACTACAAACGGCACAGTGAACGCCATCTGTAGCACGATGCTACATTTTAGGATTACGGAATACGTAATACGTAATCCTAAAATGTAGCATCGTGCTACAGATGGCGTTCACTGTGCCGTTTGTAGTATTTTCTGAAATTACTCATGAGTACTTAGTGATGTATAGAATAGCGGAAGATGTCGAAGGTGAGGGTGGGAGGTTGTTAAAAGATCATGAAAAAAATGCTCTTCAATAAGCATTGTTCAGTAACACTGATCCAATTTTTTAACTGAATAAAACTGACTCATTCACATAAACTGTTTTTTTCATGCTCTTTTAACTTCCCGCCCCACACAGTCACCTGCCACTGTGCTACTGTTTGTTATTTCCACTTATCTGCTGTAAATTATAAAAATATAAACATAACTTGCTTTCTTTACAAAAAAAACAATTAAATATTGATTTTTTTCCATTCTCGTATTTTCTTTAATCAATCCGCCGTAAAATGGAAAATTTTGAGACCAAAATCATGTAGATTAATCCATTTTTAGATTTTTTATGACAAAAAAAACGGGAAACCATAAAACTGTTTAATTACCCGATTTAACCGATAATTAACTTTTAGGTTTATGTTTGTACATATAAAACACCTAATAGGCAAAATATTGAAATGTATTTTTATACGTAAGTAAGCATATTTAAATTATTTATATCGTAATCAGCTAATCGCCAACGAAATTCCACAGTTCCGCACCTTTAGTTAACAGTTAGCATCTCAATTTCGCATTTTTGTTTGTCGTGCGGTCTGCGAAGAAGCGACAGAATGCATGCAATGAATGCAAAAGCCGCGTCTACCATCCTACCTAATGCTAACTGCAGTAAGTACGTGTATGTAAGTATAATACGTAGTATAGATAAATGTACGAATAATATTCTTCATCCTTATTCTCCGCCTCCTCTTCCTCGAACGTTCGTCGTCTTTTCCTTGTTGTTGTTGTTGTTTTTCTTGTCGATTTCGCAGGACCCGCTTCTCGCTACGGCGCTTTAGGTCAGTCGGTTCTCGCGACCTCTGATCCTTACTGGTGACTGCGACAACTGCAACACATCAACGGCAACAGTAACGCACACGGTTCTTAAGATAACGTTACTAACGTTGGTCCGCTAGGAAGGCGCACCTTTCTTATCCTTCTTATTCTTCCTTGTCGTCTTCTTCTTTCCGCTTCTATTTATTCATCTTCGTTACAACCGACGAGACGCGATGCGATGGATCACTCTCAACGCCGTCATTTCTATCTCTCTGTTATATTAACTATTTATTAATTGTTTATATTTTATTTTCTTCCCAAGCGATATAATTAAATTAAAATTTTAATCTCAAACTGCTCTGTTAAATCATCATAAGGTCGTCAGTCCTAAGACTGGTTGGACTCGTACCTCCAGTCTTTCCTATCCTGAGCTAAACTTCGCATTTCCCTTAAACTAGAACAGCCCACATTATTAACTATTTGCGAACAGTAATATAATCTAGGTCTACCTCTACCCCTCCTGTTCGTTTTCTCAGAAACGAAGTTATTGAAGCAATTATAAAACTTTTATAATTTTAGTCCATTTAATTTTTATTTGCATTTTTATTTTGGCAATATTAGTTTTAAGTTATTCATAGTCACGCTCGGACACTAGAGCCATTTTACAACCTTGCCAGTTTGTACCTTTCATCTGGTATTTCCAAATTTCTAGGTATGACTTTCCGGCAACATCTGTACGTAGACCGGTTCATTTTTGTTCAATGTACATGTACATTGTATTATTAGTAAATAGTTCGATCTATGTATCTCAATTGTATTTATATTCGTATTTTCAGTAACCAAATAAGAGTCTTCACAAGCTTTTCACAACATTAACATCATTCATTTATTCATTACAAAAGTCGCTGTCTTAAACAATCAAATTATTGATCAATCTTATCTCTTTTATCTAGTTAGTTTTTATTTCGTCATAAGTTTCCACGGTAGTTTAAGTTTTGTATTTATTTGTATTGTGAATTAAATTCTTTAAACCAATTAGAAGATATAAATATTTACATGCCTAGAAATGTATAAAAATTGGCATGTGTGGCTCTTGCGGCGCGGCGCCGTATAGTACCTATAGTGTACCCGCGTACCCACGTGGTTATTTTTATGAACGCGGCGTATGAAAGCAAAATGAGAAATACCAGAAGCGTTTTAACGAATTAGTTCCGGACTGCAGACGGGCGTCCGTGCCATCCTGNTTAAATTCTTTAAACCAATTAGAAGAGTTGATTCATTTTAATGTGGTACAGCAGTACACCGGAAGAGCTATCAAACACGTGCTTTTCCTTACACCTCCTAACTCCCGTTTTTGCCACTAATATGTCTCTGACTAGACCTTCATGTCTTAGAAGGTGTCCTACCAACCTATCTCGCCTATTTCTTATTGACTTCCATAGAGTCCTCTGTTCTCCTATTCTTTCTAATACCGCTTCATTTCTAACCTTTTCTTTTCCGCCGTGCCCACTGTCCATAAGGGTTAGACATGTAAAAGTCAATGAAAGGGGAGAATCCTTGTGCTGCGTGTTTTGTAAGTAACGGTCCTAGTTCTAAATTATTTTCTCCAATATTTCTAACTGCAAATAGAAACAAATTTTATATAGGAACATACTTATTTATAAATTTAATTACATTATTCTAATATTATAAACGAATTTATATAATTTAGAATAATGCAGTCAACAATTTATTTAACAATT
>NW_020442442.1:907338-928024 GCF_000699045.2 Agrilus planipennis
TACAATCGCTTCGTAAATAAGTCATTATTTCTCATAAAAAGTAAAGGATAAAAATGGTTATTGTGGGTTATCTCTAAGAGATAGACATATACCATCCCGGACTTTTTTGTAGACCCTTTTAAGATGTACAATATTGTAGTACATTATTTTCATCTATCTCGTAGGGTTCAGCCAGCGTTTGCAATGTAAGCGCAAAAATGTGTTTATTTACGACATCACATTAGAAACCTCTAAATTGTCAGTGTTTCCCTACTACATTATGCATGTATTATACATATAAACCTTCCTCTTGAATCACTCTATCTTTTAAAAAAAACCGCATCAAAATCCGTTGCGTAGTTTTAAAGATTTAAGCATATATAGCGACAGACAGCGGGAAAGCGACTTTGTTTTATACTATGTAGTGATTAGACTTGAATTGTTAACGTGAATACGTTTTATTCCTAATTTTCATCTGCTGCACTATTCAAAGAGTTTCTGCTGGTCCTCTTCTGGACACCCTATATAAATTAATCTTTTTCTTAGAAGGAAAGTATCTATACGCATCTGTCACTCATTGGTACATTATCAACACTATGAAGTCCACGTGGTTTTCGAAGCGATCACAACGGTTTATAAAAGTGATTTAATTTATGAAACGAAATCATAAAACTAATTGAGTTGTCAGTCGTGGATATTTTAACAAGTCATTCATCATTTGTTTACATGGCGTGTAGAGGTCGTGTGAAAGAAATTCATTAGATTACAGCCAATTACGCACTTACCCACGTGTGGTGCCGTTGGATTCCTAGTTTTTTTTTGTCTTTGCTAACTCGAAATTTCAGACACGTGTAGAAGGAACAAAAAACCTTAAAAAAAGACTTACGCAGTAGGTATATTTTTTTTTCACAATTTAAAGAAACATTGACGTAAAACTGCTTTTTCCAAGTAGAAATGAGCCGGCTACCCGGATTGGATCCGGTCGGGTACCGGATAAAGGCGCCGAGTGCCAGATAGTGGGTATTTCTAGCAGAGAAAAAAGGAAAAACCAACACCAGCAGTAATAATTTAATAAAAATAACAAAAAACCTACCTAACAGAAATTCCTAATCAAGATTGTATTGTAAATAGGTCGTTTGTGTCCTAATTTGTTTTATTAATTGATTACAATACTGAATTATTTGTTATTTCGATATAGAAAATACTACAAATGGCGCAGTAAACGCTATCTGTAGCACGATGCTACATTTTAGGATTACGTATGCTCCAACAAGGTCCACTTGTGTGCTAATCTACTTGTTGAAAACGAATCCCGGCGTAGCCAACCTCAACGTGATAGGCACGTTAGCTTAATCGAATAAAATAATTCGAAGTGGTCTGTATTCTGTCGAAACTGCCAGACGCGGATCGCGATTTCGATCTTTTTGGATCTCATCAGCGCGTCGCAGGCAGCTCCGACAGAACACAGACCAACTTTTACCTGCTGTCTTAACAGTGCGTTTTAGAAAATACTACAAATGGCGCAGTAAACGCCATCTGTAGCACGATGCTACATTTTAGGATTACGTATGCTCCAACAAGGTCCACTTGTGTGGATATCTACTTGCTGAAAACGAATCCCGGCGTAGCCAACCTCAACGTGATAGGCACGTTAGCTTAATCGAATAAAATAATTCGAAGTGGTCTGTATTCTGTCGAAACTGCCAGACGCGGATCGCGATTTCGATCTTTTTGGATCTCATCAGCGCGTCGCAGGCAGCTCCGACAGAACACAGACCAACTTTTACCTGCTGTCTTAACAGTGCGTTTTAGAAAATACTACAAATGGCGCAGTAAACGCCATCTGTAGCACGATGCTACATTTTAGGATTACGTATGCTCCAACAAGGTCCACTTGTGTGGATATCTACTTGCTGAAAACGAATCCCGGCGTAGCCAACCTCAACGTGATAGGCACGTTAGCTTAATCGAATAAAATAATTCGAAGTGGTCTGTATTCTGTCGAAACTGCCAGACGCGGATCGCGATTTCGATCTTTTTGGATCTCATCAGCGCGTCGCAGGCAGCTCCGACAGAACACAGACCAACTTTTACCTGCTGTCTTAACAGTGCGTTTTAGAAAATACTACAAATGGCGCAGTAAACGCCATCTGTAGCACGATGCTACATTTTAGGATTACGTATGCTCCAACAAGGTCCACTTGTGTGGATATCTACTTGCTGAAAACGAATCCCGGCGTAGCCAACCTCAACGTGATAGGCACGTTAGCTTAATCGAATAAAATAATTCGAAGTGGTCTGTGTTCTGTCGAAACTGCCAGACGCGGATCGCGATTTCGATCATTTTGGATCTCATCAGCGCGTCGCAGAGCCTTCTTTATTTGTTAATAGTTTTAAATTTTATTATTATCTGTCTATTTAGAGTCGTTCTTGTAAATACTAATACCCAAGAATTATTTTTTCATTAAAGGATAAAATTTATTTCGTGCTAATCTGTGTTATTAATATTAACAAATATAAGCACGAGATGGCGTCGTATTGTCTTTTGTGTTCTATTTTGTCAACTGTTTTTACCTTTTTGGATTATGTCTGAATTTTTTTTATCTACATATAACGGTCAAATCCTTTTCGAAATCGAATCGTGGTCAATAAAACCATAAGTTTCTAACAGTTATCGATTCGTAGACATTACTCGCGATTTTTTACTCGTCCGTTCGTGAGATGATAGCGTCAACGCGTGGACTTGCGGTAATGTTAGGAACTAAGTACATAAAGAAAATAAATCCTAGTTTTAACGTTGACGCTTCTTTATCCTATACATATCCATACATATATGTAAGCGTTTGGTTAAAGTGTACACTATTTTACAGGAAAACGAATATGGAAGGCACTGCAAGTGTCAGTGAGTTTTCTGTCGAATCGGTAAACGTCGGTGTCTTTCTTTGTTGCAATTTACGATTGGACGATTATAGTGAAGTCCACTTTCTAGCAGGAGAATATCGTCCAGCTAGATTTATTGACGGTCTATTTTACCCTTAAGGACATTACCTCTGGGACATTTTAAGACCTGTATATTCCTTCTTTTTTCTTGTCGCAACATGAGAAGAGTCAAACGGCAGCTATCCGATAATCGAGAATAAAATTAAGTAGTTTTCTACTTTTACAATAAAACATGATGTACAGGATGTTTCTTAAATTATCGACAACAATATAAGACAAACACAAAATAAGCTAAAGTCCTTTGATACAGTACAATTGATCTTTTTTTCTGTACACAATTTCTAGGGTTCTGTCCTGAGATAAAAATATTCAGTCTCTCCGAGTCTCTGAAAGCGAGACTCGAGTCTCCGTCTCTCATCGAGTCTCTCTGGTGTCGCTGAGAGAGACTGTCAAAAAAACCGTTTAGCGTATCTGAACAAGAGACTCGAATCTCTCAATAAGTGGTGTCTCGATAGACATGGTTAAATTCTTCTAAGTTCAACATATTTCAGAGATCCCAGTCTTTCTACAAGAGACTCGAGTCCCTCAATTTTTCAGTTTCTCTGTGAGAGACTCGAATCTCTGAATTAACAATTTTATCGTTCGATTCTCTCATACAGAGACTGTGAGAGATCCATAAAAACATAGGCATATACTGAGAGACTGTGAAAGACTGTGAGAGACGCTCTCAGAGACGCTGAAAGACCCTGGAAGACTCTGAGAGACTGGAGAGAGACTGAAACTTTTTGTCTAGGGGTACCATTCGTTGTCCTCATTCTTAGTAACGCCTGGAGGTATCAAGTTAAAATAATAGATTGACTTATTAGTAGTTTAATTTGCTTGGTGTTTGGTTAGAAAAAATTTTTCTACAGTTGACAAAATTAAAAAACTCGAAAATAAAAGTGACGTTTCCGACTATAAAAACAACGTTCGAATGATTGTTCGTAAAAACTTAGTAGGATCTGAACAGTCGTCATTTCGTGAGTTTTGTCTTTTCCTACCTGCGTCTAAACTTTAATTATAGAATGCTTTTATTTGATTGCTTAGGATTATAAGGTCTTGGTAGAAAAAGACAATCGAGAGGTGAAATAGGAAAATTTTAGCGAATTGTGTATTTCATGAACTTTGGTGCATACTGCTTTTAGTTTCGGTTTTAAGATGTTGCTCATTATTTAATGTTTTGTTTTATACTTTTATTAGAATTTCTGTATTTATTTTGCATAATTTACTATTTAATGATTACTGAACGTCATTTTGAACAATTTTTCGCGGCTTTAAAAAGTAAATAGACGTGTTCTGAATGACCCCAAAAGTGAAATATGTCAAGGGCAACCCCCTTGTAAGTTAAAACGCATAATTTCCTAAAATTATCTACCCCAAGCGTCAGTAAATATTTGTTATATTAATATTTGAAAAAAGTTATCGGATTACCAACTTTTAATGTTTTTAAAGATTCGTTATCCCAAGCGGAGACACACAGTGGAGAGTTCAGTTGGACTTGTTATCATACCTATGATGATGTAAGTTTTTTTTTCTAATATTCACATTTTAAATTAAAATGACATGTAATTAGGTTTATGCCTGCNTTCTTTAGCGACGTTGGGCACTTTTTGGCAGGGGAAAATGTTATGGGTTCGCGTCAGTGAAATATGTCAAGGGCAACCCCCTTGTAAGTTAAAACGCATAATTTCCTAAAATTATCTACCCCAAGCGTCAGTAAATATTTGTTATATTAATATTTGAAAAAAGTTATCGGATTACCAACTTTTAATGTTTTTAAAGATTCGTTATCCCAAGCGGAGACACACAGTGGAGAGTTCAGTTGGACTTGTTATCATACCTATGATGATGTAAGTTTTTTTTTCTAATATTCACATTTTAAATTAAAATGACATGTAATTAGGTTTATGCCTGCCTTGACTGCTTGGAGGAACTTTTCCTCAAAAATGTAACCACTTTTATTGCTGATTATTCCTATCTTGGGCCCCACTTAAGAAAATTAGAATACAATTAAAAGAAAAACACAAGTAGCTCTTATAGATTTCACAGGAAAACAAAGATAGCTAGTGATACCGTGAAATTTATAAATATGTTGACTGTTTAATAATATTATAAAGATAGAAGAAGATAATGATAGAAATTCAATCGTACACACTTCAAAAACAAAATTAATAAATAATCTAAATAATTCATAATAAAAAAATCAAAAATTAGTAGATACATTGAATATTCAAAAAGATCACGTGTGCGATAGAGCGGGTAAAAATTTGACAAGAAGTAGGTACCTAGACAAATTCGATGAATTTTCATCATACAAAATGCAATAAAAGAAAAAAAGAGTGTTTTTTCAAATGTTATCTTTTCTCTGAACAGTTATATAAGTATATCTAAATTTCCCAAGAAATAATTTAATAAAAAAAAAAGAAATGTGTGCTGAGACACGTAGTAGAAGTGAAACCTCAACGGACAAGTGGAAAACCGAAGCGCAATAAAATTTTTATTTCAAGTTTTACGGGCAGATTGTTAATGTACTAGGGTCAGTTGAAAAGTCACCAGCCTGACACATAGATGGCGGCACCAGAACTAAATCCATATGATTTTCAGTTAGTCCTAACCTTCAAAAGACGCGTCTATAAATTTGACGGCTGTCGGATCATTATGTTGTAAATTATAGCATTTTTAGTAAAGCAACTTTTGTTATTGTGAAAAAAATGGATAAAAAGGAATTTCGCGTGTTGATAAAATATTGCTTTTTGAAGGGAAAAAATACAGTTGAAGCAAAAACTTGGCTTGATAACGAATTTCCGGACACTGCCCCAGGAAAATCAACCATCAAGGATTGGTATGCTAAGTTTAGACGTGGTGAAATGAGCACCGAAGACGGTGAACGCAGTGGACGCCCAAAAGAGGCTGTTACGGACGAAAACATTAAAAAAATCCACAAAATGATTTTGAATGACCGTAAATTGAAATTGAATGAAATAGCAGACACTCTACAGATATCAACGGAACGTATACATCACATCATTCACGAATATTTGGGTATGAGAAAGCTCTGTGCAAAGTGGGTGCCGCGCGAGCTCACTTTTGACCAAAAACAACGACGAGTTGATGATTCAGAGCAGTGTTTGAAGATGATCACGCGTAATAAACCCGAGTTTTTGCGTCGATATGTGACAATGGATGAAACATGGCTCCATCATTTCACTCCGAAGTCCAATCGACAGTCATCGGAGTGGACTGCACACGATGAACCCGCTCCAAAGCGTGCAAAAACGCAACAGTCGGCTGGCAAGGTTATGGCGTCTGTATTTTGGGATGCGCGTGGAATAATTTTCATTGACTACCTTGAAAAAGGAAGGACCATCAACAGCGACTATTACATAGCGTTATTGGACCGTTTGAAGGACGAAATCGCCGAGAAACGACCGCATTTGCAGAAAAAGAAAGTCCTGCTTCACCAAGACAATGCACCGTCTCACAAGTCAGTGAAAACGATGGCAAAAATTCATGAATTGGGCTTCGAATTGCTTCCGCATCCACCGTATTCTCCAGATCTGGCCCCCAGCGACTACTTCCTGTTCTCAGATCTCAAAAGAATGCTCGTTGGGAAAAAATTTTCGTCGAATGAAGAGGTGATCGCCGAAACTGAGGCCTATTTTGAAGCAAAGGACAAATCGTACTACAAAAATGGTATCGAAAAGTTGGAGGATCGCTATAATCAGTGTATCGCCCTTGAAGGGAATTATGTTGAATAAAAAAAACGAATATTGCAAAAAAAAATGTGTTTTACTACTTTAAGGCCGGGGACTTTTCAATTGACCTGTTACTTGTCCAATTTGAAAACCTGCCTGTAAAACTTCAAGTAAAAATTTTGTTGCGATTCGTTTTTCCACTTGTCCGTTGAAGTTTTACTTCTACTATATGTGTCCCAGCACACATTTCGTTTTCACAGGTTTACCGCAAATTATGATTTGTTTTTTAAATAGACCGCAAATAGAGGCAATGATGCCCAGCCACGTGGAGAGCTGAGGTAAGAAAACAACAGCTGAGCACAGCACACGCCGCTGGGACTCTAGCGGACTCCCATCTATCCATCTAATACAGCCGTTGTCCTCTCTCCGCCACCGCCAGCCTTTCTCTCCTCGCTTCGCGATATTCCGTCTACCCCCTCCACGCGGCCGTAACGCTTTTTCGTGACAGAAAATATCGTAATACCCCGTCTATATAGAAGTTTCACTTCAAAACGGCGGTTTTATTGAAATTTTCTACTCCGTTTTTGGATTATATTCGATACTAACAATGGTAAAAAGAAAATCAAAGAAAGTATTTTGCTTTGTTTTTGAATTATTTGGAGAAAACTGAAAAGGATACGTTTTTTTAAAATTACACACTCCCTAAAAAAAGGACGTTTTGTGTTTTTATCATCTGTAGAGGCCAAACTGTCACATTCAATTATAAAACCTATTTAACGCAATCGTTCCATACTAAAATCTCTATTCAATAACTTAATGAGATTATTAACATAATTAAAAACTTACGATTAGTTACATCTAATTACTATAAGATAAATTGCGAGGTCAGCGATTTATATCAAAGTAGCTCCCATATCGAACAACATATTCTAGCGTCAAACAATTTGTTGACTTAATTATTTGTTGGCGTTTTGAGGGATAATTTAGAACAATTAAGTAACATATGGAAGAGTTATCAACATGAATGTAGGTTACAAAACTGACAGAAGTCCGCTGTTGAAACGATTTTTTCGAATTTAATCAAAACGTATTTAATGTGAAGTGAAAGTCCCTGTTGAGATTTGCAAAATTGGTCAGAGAATCGTGAAAATTTGATAAGGGTAGGTGCATACCACACTGTTGCAATAGACTTCTGCTTCTGTTTCCGCAATTATGGAGGTTCCGCATACTTTTTCACACTCGCTTCTGCATCTGGTTTATTTCTCATTTTTCTGAAAATCAACATATGGAAACAATACAAATATTTGGAGTTATTGAAGTGAAAATTTCTTTAGCGACGTTGGGCACTTTTTGGCAGGGGAAAATGTTATGGGTTCGCGTCACCGTCATGCTCACGACTGGCGCACGCGCAGCGGCCGTGTGCTGTAGGCGTTAGACGCTTTTTGGATGGGTGAAATCTAGTGCGTTCGCGTCACCGACATGCTTGTAGCAGTATATCTGTAGCTATACAGCTACGACGATCGATGCGGTTTTTACGCGATACTTAGATAAATTTCAATCAAACGTTTTCATTTCTTACTTTAGTTACCATAAGCCTATTGTATCTTTTTTAGAACACAATGAAATAATTGAAAGTACAAAAAGTCTAAGTATTGTTGAAATTAATGATGACAATGATGCAAACAATGTTAAAAATCAAGTACATTGAAATTTATGTAAATATTTGAATAATAAAAATACATATAAACATGCATATAATTGTTGCTCGGAGTGTCAATAGATGTAGAAACCAGATTGATGTTGATAATTTTTATTTAAACATTAGGAAATTTCAAATTTTAATACTAAAAGTTTTAAGTTTTCACTTCTATCGGCAGTCTCTATAACTGCCAATTTTTTTTGTTGATAATAACGATGCAAGTGTCAAATATAAAATCTGTAAAAAATATTCGCAAAAAGGGCGCACGACCACTGCATTACAGAATCATATCTAAAACATTACACTTCCGCTTCCGTATCCGCTTCTGTTTCCGCTTTCGCAAAAATTTACTATTTACTTCTGTTCCCGTTATGACACTTCTGTTGCACCATTAGATAGGGAGTGGTGACGGAGAGTCATAGATATCCATAGTTAGACATCCTGTCCACCTTGTTGATCCAGTTCAACACGAGTTTGAGGATGATTACATCAATGAGGTGCACTCTCGATTACATAGGTTCTGCATAGGAGGGACGATTTTGTGGAAGATGTTGAATTCTTTTGTTAAAGGCGTTTGGCAACTCCTCTGCGACATCCAGCCATCCAAAAGTAGGAACGCAACACAAAAACCACAGACGTAAACTTAATTTTTGTCATTACTAGACAATGTTCTATCGCTAAGCACGAAAACCGGATTTTTAATTTTGGATATCTAATTTTAGGGTATCCTTCCTATCCCAAATTAGTTTTTTTATATTTATGTTTCAGGTCATGTGATTGAAACAAAAAATCCATGATAGTAATTTTTGTTTCAATCGTTTAGCCACATTCTAAAACTATTCTAGAATATCTGACGTGCAAAATTACTCTACCCTAAGGTAATTATTTACCCTTTTGTAACAGTCTGAAAGCGGAGAAACAAAAAATCCTATGTCACAAATGAATTTATAATTGTATGGGCAATTTACTAGTGAATAGTTGAACTGTATGCTTTACACAAGATCACTTTATGTTTAAGACCTTTTGTTTTGTGTGTTAATTTATAAAACCCCATTAACGGACTTTGAGATAACACAGTATTCAACATTAGGCTACTATCCAAAATTACATAATTTTATATTCGAGTACCTGTTGCTATTGTTGATACGGGAAATAAAACTGTAAATGCGTGTTAATTCGTCTATAATAAATAATTTAAAAAAATACGCACGTGTGCCTCATCTCACCAACATTTCAGATATTCCTTTGTTAAGGGATTATCATTTGATTAATTATTTTAAACAATATAGCTAGGAAATATCCACTTCAATTTTTTTATATGTAATATGTATAGATATATATATTACAACATTCCCTTATCGAATCACTTCGATGCCGGTTACTCTGTCTAATTAGTAGCCCATTATTAGTACATAAAAACTGAAAATTTGTGTCTGCATTGTGTGTGAAGAAACCAAGCTAGACAATCAAAATTTATTTTTTTTTTGTTTTTCCGCGGAGCACTATGAGGTTGTTGTATGTTTTAAGCATTCTAATTTATACAGTTTTATCTTACAAGGTCAGTTATGAAAATTACAAAGTTTATAAGGTACATCTCAAAGACAATGCAGCAAAGGAGAACTTTTTGTTAATACACAAACAAATTCCACACGTAAGTGTTAAATAATTTCCACATTTTCAATCAAATAAATGACTGTTGGACACGCAGCTCCAGTCTTTCCTATCCTGAGCTAATCATCGCATTTTTCTAAAACTAGAACAACCCACATCCTTAACTATTTGTGAACAGTAATCTAATCTAGGTCCACCTCTACCCTTCCTAACTCCCGTTTCTGTCTCTATGTCTCTGACCAGACCTTCATGCCTGAGAAGGTGTCCTACCAACCTATCTAGCCTATTTCTTATTGACTTCCATAGAGTCCTCTATTCTCCTATTCTTTCTAATACGTCTTCATTTTGAACCTTCTCTATATACGGTATCCTCATCATTCGCCAGTAACACCACATTTTTCCGCCGCGCCCTACTGTCCATGTTTCGCATCCGTACAACGCCGTGCTCCAAACATACACATCTAACAACCTTTTTCGAATTTCTAAATTAGCCGTTCGCGAGCATAGAATGGACTTGAAGACGACACGATCCTGCGCTATCCTTTGCTTTATATCCCTACTACTACTCCTTCCGTCCTGACTGATCTGACTTCCTAGATACCTAAAATCAGCCACTTCATCTAATTTTTCGTCTCCTATCTTTATATTCGCCCTTTCCCGACTTTTTCATCCCTTGTATACCAGTTTGTTTTACTTTTATTTATTTTCATACAATACTGTTTTGTCAATACCGCTTCCATTTTATTTAAAGCTATCTCTAACTTTTTGCTAGATGCTAATACTGCTAAATATACCTATTAAATTGAGTTGATATATTAATGACTGCATAAAAAGGAATTTCCAAAACTTTTTAACAATTTCATTCACTAAATTTTAATATGTTTTATGTTTTTGTTGTTAATAATTTTTTTACCTTATCTTGTGAAATACCAAGTAGATGTTTCTTTGCCAGAGTACTTGTTTTAATGATGTTATAAAAAACTGCAATGGTTTATCTCAATTTGTTTATAAAAACTTAAAATAGTACACACGTGTCTCTTAGATATTCCTTTGTTATTTACCAACTTTTTTTTTAACTTGTTATCATTATTTTAATCGCTTAGATTATCAAGCAAATTAAAGCCATGATTTGGTTAATTACTCTCAACAACATTATTAAGGAATATATACTTCAGATTTCTTTTTATTTTATATTATCTCGAATTAATTAGAAAGAAATTTAAAATTAGCAACAAAACATACTTCATTGCATAGAGATATTTCTAAAAAATAAAATAAAATTTTTTCAATTGTGTAGTTGGATATATGGGGGGAGAACCATGTTACTCGCACACTTGATGTTATGGTTAGTCCCAAAGAAGAAAACAAATTTACTGAGCTTCTTAAAATGTATGGAATACCCCAAGAAATGGCTGTAAATAACGTAGAAAGGTGACAAACTAGTTACATGTTACTTTTCATAAATAGAAAAAATTAAGAGTTGAAGCACATTTTTAGAACGTTTTGTATAGGTATTTGTTTCTATAATATTTATTTACAGCGAGACTTATGTTACAAAAGAGTTTATTTATAAATGAATAATAACAAGGTAATGACAATATTTGAAATTTAGTAACAGGCATTTTTGATAAGCTTAAAGATCGATATTACAGGTCAAGTCACGGTCTGATTACGGTTATAACATTGTAGGATAGAAATATTTAAAAACCTTTAAATACTTGATAATTTTTAGGAGAATTTATTATATAACTCTATAATTATTTCAACTATTTTACCAGCTTTTTTTTAAGTGTACATACATAGAGAAAATTGTATAATCTTATGATAAAATTCTTCTAAAGTTTTTTTATTACGCTTATATAAAAAGGTTAAGTTTCCGATAAACGTCTTTTTTATGCCAACGTCTAGTCACAGCCAGATTAAAGTAGAAAAATACCTTCTTTCACGTGACCGTAACCTGACTGTACCTTATAATGTGAATAGGTGCTGCCATACAAAATATATACTAAAACATTATACTTGATTGTGAAAGAATGGTCCTGATGGTAAAATATTTTACTTGACTGTCATTAGACTGTTACCTGAACGCACCTTATAATGTAAATAGATACAGTCATGCAAAATATATGTTGAAATATTTTACTTGACTGCGATTAGACCGTGACCTGACCGCATCTTACAATGAGGAACATGGGATACAAAATGTATGCTACAATATTTTACTTGACCGTGATTAGGTCGTTACCTGACCGCCTCTTATAATAAAAATACTGTCATACAAAGTGTATGCCACCATATTTTACATGACTGCGATTAGACTGTTACCTGACTGCACCTTATAGTGTGAATAGGTAGAGTCATGCAAAATATATATCGAAGTATTTGACTTGACTGCAATTATACCGTGACCTAACCGCACATTATAATGAGAATACTGTCATACAAAACGGATGCTACAATATTTTAATTGACTATGATTAGACCGTTACCTGACCGCACCTTATAATGTGAATAGGTACATTCATGCAAAATATATGTTGAAATATTTTACTTGATTGTGATTATACCGTGACCTGACCGCACCTTATAATGAGAATACTGTCATACAAAATGGATGCTACAATATTTTAATTGACTATGATTAGACCGTTACCTGACCGCACCTTATAATGTGAATATATATGTTGAAATATTTTACTTGATTGTGATTATACCGTGATCTGACCGCACCTTATAATGAGAATATTGTCATACAAAATGTATGTTACAATATTTTACTTGACTGTGATTAATCCGTGACCTGACCGCACTCTATAATGTAAATAGATCTAGTACTTGACTGCGAGTAGACTATGACCTGACTGCACCTGTGACCTGACCGCATCTCATAATGTATATAGGTACCGTCATGCAAAATATATGATGAGATATTTTACTTGATTGCTATCAAACCGTGACCTAACCGCACTCTATAATGAGAATACTGCCACACAAAATGTATACTACAATATTTCATCTGACTGTGATTAGACTGTTACCTGTTTGTAATTTATAATATGACTACTGCCTTACAAAATGTTTGCTGCAATATTCTGCTTGACTGCGATTAGACCGTTACCTGACAGCACCCTACAATGTGAATGTTGCCATACAAAATGTATGCTACAATATATTAGTTGACTGTAACTTGAGCGATAGCATGAATCGGTTTTAACTCTTTTTCGTAAATAAATTTTAGTGTTTTGAAAGATTCGTTATCCCAAGCGGAGACGCGCAGTGGGGAGTTCAATTGGACTTCTTATCATAACTATGATGTTGTGAGTAATTTTTCCTACTAAAATTCGCCTTTCAAATTAAAATCAAATGTAATTAGGTTTATGCCTGGCTGGACTCCTTGGCCGAACTTTACCCCAAGAATGTGACCACTTTCATTGCTGGTTACTCCCATCTTGGGCTCCCAATTAAAGGAATTAGAATACAATTAAAAGAAAATGCTACACGAGTAGCTCTTATAGATTCAGGTAAGTAGCCAAAACAATATTTTCTATTCAATAATCTACTCTACCACAATTTATAATTAATTCCTTTAAGCACTTCACGCAAGGGAATGGATTAGTGTTGCTACGTCAACGTATATTGCCAATGAGTTTTTGACCACCAAAAATGAGACACTCAAAGCCGCAGCTGCGGAGATAATCTGGTACATGTTACCAATAGTTAATCCAGACGGCTATAATTATACTTTCTTTGTGGTAAGAAATATAATATTGTTTTCGTTCTTAATATTTAATTTGTCCTTCGTGAGATCAATTATATTTAATAGTAAAGTGTTTCTGTAGAATTATTTTTAGACCAAAAACACGAAAGCAAATTTTCAATGTTGCCAAAATAACAACGTATTGATTTGAAAAATATTATTCTGAAAATTCATTTCTGAATTTTTTACCCACTACACACTACCTCAAATTAATGAGGGAAAAATTAACCGTGTAGGTCGTTTGGTGTTGTCACCTCTCGTAGTTTAGTGGTCAGAACATTGGTGCGTAAAGCCAAAAGTCCCGGGTTCGATTCCCGGCGGGGGCGTGACAACAGCAACAATTTTTCCCTCATTAATTTGAGGTAGTGTGTAGTGGGTAAAAAAGGAATAAAAAAAATAAATTCAGGAATAAATTTTCAGGATAATACTTCATATTAAACTAACTCACTTCTAAAAGATGTCTAAATTGTATGTATGTTTAATCACGTATTGATTTTATTGTATTGTACGTATTTTAGGACCGATTACATAGAAAAAATTTGCAAATAAACGCTACTGTTAATTGTTCTTCATACACTGGGGGTAACGGTATTGGGATAGATTTAAATCGCAATTTTGCATATCAATGGATGGCGAACGGTGGTGCCAGCGATTGGCCTTGCTCCACACAGTACGCCGGACCATATCCATTCAGCTCACCCGAAGCCAGAGCCTTTAGGTCTTTCTTGGAAGGCATAGGCAAAAATTTACAATTGTACTTAACGTTTCATTCTTATGGGCAATACATACTTTTTCCTTATGGACACACAGTAAACCCTATAGACAACTATTACGAGCAGGTCAGTATTTAGGGGTGCGAGTGCAAAAATGGTCAATTTTTACCTAATGAGTAACGAGGGTAACTGAAGGGTAGTTCTCATTGTCTCATTCGAGAGAATTGAAGAATATGAAATTGAGTTTTTTACATTGAGACAGTGAAATAAGTAGGATGTATATTCATTTTTTTTCATTATTTTGAATAAAGTTAAAACACGTTGTACGTTTTAGAAGGGGTAATCGGTTGGTGGCCTTTGGTCTTGAACTTGATTTGCTAAGTCATTTATAGGTCAAGTAATTTTTTAATGGGAATACATATTTTTGATCCCAACAACGAAAAGAGTTAAAAATTTCGTAATTGTAATTACTCTTATCCTTACGCGTTTGAAGTTAATATAACTTTAACGTCCCAGTTAGACCCTAAGGTCACTCCTTGCCTTGCCTTGAGTCAATCCCGCTTGCTTATCCCATATCCTTAACTATTTGCGAACAGTAATCTAATTTAGGTCTACCTCTACCCCTCCTAACTTCCGTTTCTGCCTCTAATATGTCTCTGACTAGACCTTCATGCCTGAGAAGGTGTCCTACCAACCTATCTCGCCTATTTCTTATCGACTTCCATCTGAGCTTATTTAATAAAAATATTTCGTAAATCGTTGACTACTACATATCCAATACAGAAGTTTTTGATCAGTGTTCTGTCGAAGTTGCTAGATGCGGACCACGATTTCGATCTTCCTGACTTTTTAGTTTGTCCTCGAGGAGGGGTAGTGTCGAATTTGCCGAAGCGCCTCCCGACTAAAACCCCTCCTCGAGTAGGGAGATCAATCAGAAGATTGTAAATCCCAAGGGAAGGTTCATTAGAAAGGTTGGAAAAGGGGAGAGGTATGAGTAGGGAGGAGGTGTGTTACGGGGGAGGGGATGATGTGGGTGAAAATCAGTGTCTCACTACAAAGTGTAGGGTGGGCGCTCGCGCTAAAAAGCGAAACTAGAATACAAAACGTAGACGAACTCTACCTGCTGCATTGACATAGTATTTTATGAAATCCTACAAACGACGTTGTAAACGCCATCTGTAATACGATGATACATTTAGTAAATTTCTATATGTTCAATTAGGTTAATTTACATGGATTCAATTCAACATGTAGGCGTTTACCGTGCCATTTGTAGGATTTCACTACATATCTACTTTTAAAAAGTTGCAGCAATTTGCAATAAAGCAATAAGTAAACAAACCAATAAATATTTTAGTACACAGTTGGCAGAATGGCAGCAGATGCCATAGAATCCTACTATGGAAAGAAATACATTGTGGGAAATATTGCTGAAGGAGTGTGTACGTAAATTATTGTTTTGTAATAAAGTTAGGTATATGCGTATGATTTATATCACTTTTAGATCTCTCAACGGGGGGTAGCGACGACTGGATAAAATATACGTATCAGACTAGACTTGTTTTCTGCTACGAATTAAGGGACGATGGATATTATACATTTTTGTTGCCACCTGACCAAATCATTCCCACCGCTCAAGAAGTTTTGGCTTCAATTCCTGTACTTGTACAACAATTAATAAGATTTGACAATTTGACTTTTACAAGAAATTCGACTTCAAAAAATTAGAGCCAGATCTACTTCTGTTATTGAGACGTTTGTAAATAATAAATAAATTAAAAAAAATTAAATTGTAAGGAAAATTTTTACCTAATTAAGTTTATCTTACTCTCTCCTCTTCGATGCATTTTTTGTTTTTGGGGAGTGAAGATTACCCCTTTTTTACAAAAACTTTCAAAATTGTAGATTTAAGTGTTAGCAACGGTAGTGTTTATGTTGGGCGTTTGAACGAGTGCGTATTAACGATATACAAGGGCTTTTACTAGAGTTAGGAACGAAATAGAATTTCGCTACGTTGCCAATATCATTTCGATGTACCCTATTTATCATCATAAGGTCGTTTAGACCATTGCTTAGCATTCGGGAGGACTTCGGTTCGATTCCGAGTCCGTCTGCTTTGGTCCAAGTAGTTCTATGGTTTCCTTGGATCACATGGATAAATACTGGGGTACTAATATTCCACAGATAATCTTTCATTCTCTTCTGTCTTCATTTCGTCCGTTTCATCTTTCTCGCCCGAACCACCACCCACCCATTCCCACGATTCCTGAAAGTAGACTGAAGAGGATCTTACGCCCTCCCTAGACAAAAATTTTCAGTCTCTCTCCAGTTTCTTAGTCTTTCAGAGTTTTTCAGCGTCTCTCACAGTCTTTCACAGTCTCTCAGTTATTGCCTAGGTGTTTTTATGGATCTCTCACAGTCTCTGTATGAGAGACTCGAACGATAAAATTGTTAATTCAGAGATTCCAGTCTCTCGCTCAGAGAATGGATACGAAATGAGGATCTCTCTATGAGCGACTCGAGTCTCTGGTTCAGAGACCCTAAACAGTTTTTTTGACAGTCCCTCGATAGTCTCTCTCAGCGAAACCAGAGAGACTCAATGAGAGACGGAGACTCGAGTCTCGCTTTCAGAGACTCTGAGAGACTGAACATTTTTATCTCGAGCTACCTTCCGGTGTAGTCCGTAGGGACTGCCGGCCCACCAGCATGAGTGGCTAATGTGAATGAAACACCCAAAAGTTTTTTTAATTTTTAGAGACTGAGTCCGGGAGTCGTTAGAAACGCTAGAACATCGATGGCAAAAAAATGTTAACCCGAATAGACACTATATTGAAAAAAAAGTAAAATATTTGTAAATTTGTTGTTGTAAATAGGTCAGGGATGAAGCAAAGGGATCAGCCTTAGTATGTACGGAAACTGTACTCGGTCTGTGCTGATCCTACCGTCATAAACCTTGGAATACGCAGTGTAATAGCTCAGCGAAAACCAGTAGCGTAGTTACAAATTTCAAATTCTTAGGCAAATATTCGAGAACCTCACGCTTGTGAGTTGAATATCTGCACACGCGTTATATCGTTAAAGCGTAAAGTTTAAATTAATTTGAGTTGAAAGGTTTAAGTAATAAATGCACGAAGAGTGTGGCAACTGCCACTATTGCTATTTAACCTCTTTTAAAACTTTGTAATATTTTAAAATTATATAATGTAATCATACCATCTGATGAGACCCGTGGTAGATTCAGCGGAACTAAGCGATATGTTTTCCTTATGAATGTGTTAAAATCTTGATAATTCGTGTATGACCTTGAATTAATGCCTAATACCTAATTTAAATTGATTAAATACTAAATTAATGTTTTTTACCAAATTTTGTAATAAATGTTGGGCAGTGGTGTAGTGCTAATTTTTTTTTTACCGGAACGCGTATATATAATTATATAAAAAGGGCCGATCCTGGGTAGGCGGCCGCTCTGTGCGGTCTCATGTCCCAAATTTGACGACGACGGGGGGGGGGNCACACGGTTCGGAAAAATAAGCAGGTTCGTTCCGGTTTTTGTTACGGTTCGGGTTCGGTTCAAACCCTTGTTTATAATAATACATATAAAAATTCGTCAAAAATTAGAAAAAAATCAGCAATTCTTTTTAATTTTTTTTTCAATACGTCAGCCAATTCTCGTTATCAGAAATCACCTTTAGTTCCGGAACGCGTTCCTGTCCAAAAAGGAAGTAGCGGAACGACGTTCCGGAGCGTTCCGGCTCGACAACACCACTCATGTTGGGTTCTTCGTGTCTTCAGGCCGGGGGTCCGTGACATTTTGCCCGTTCTGTCATCCTGTTGTTATATCACTGGTACCAAATAACCTGTAACATCAGTGATCAAATTTGGATTATCACGTTTCATTTCATTTTATTTTAGTATTTATTCCTTACCCTACCGTCACAGCAGAAAACCTGTAAAATTTATGTTTTTATTTCTGCCCTTATTTCAATTATAAATAAAATTCCAATTATAGGTAAAAAAAATTGGATAAGTATTAGTTTCGAAAATAACCTCATATACCCAAGCTTATAAACTTTATATCAGTGTAATCTCCGCGCCTTTGAATTACAAGTTATCGGTAAGACTTTGACTTCATGATACTTTTTCGATTAGAATACATTAATTTGTAGATTTCTATTTTTATTGTGAATGTAATAATTTCCATCTCTGAGAAAAGGGTGGCGTCCAAACGGACGTCGGCATTTTCTTTATTTAGTAGACAAACTAAAAATCACTTTCGTTTTAAAAAAATGTAGCACAACCAAGAATAAATTACTACCTCTCTGCTGGTTAGTTTATAAGCCGGTACATCTCCAGCTTTCTAACATTATTTTAATAACTTCTTGTTCTTGTTCTGTGTGTCAGTTTAGTAGGCGTGGGAATGTAATGGTTTGTTGGTGCGCGCGTTATCCATCGAGAGAAATCTGATGATACTCGTACATTAATGTACATACGTTATTTGTACAGCAACTTGTAAGCAACACAACAATTTCTTTCTACGAATCGTATAACAAGAAAATAAACAGACAGACATTAGCAGTGACATCGACAACCTTCTTAAATTGAAGCTGTATTTGCAATTTCCTAAAAATGGCAATATTAGCTAATGCTTCGTTATTGACTATTCCCCAGTGGTTGCTGGCAGCGTATTACTTTTTGATAGCAACGAAAATTATGTATATGTTACCGGAAATGTATGAAATCTAGGAATTGTATACAGTTCCGAGGCTATTTAGGAAATCTATAAAATATTCTTTCAAAGATTTTTAAATATATTCATATCCTGGGAAATGTATACATTTCCTAGGAATTGTACAAAATTCCGATGTTGTACTAGGAAATGCATAAAAGTAATGTTTTCTGTGAATAAAATAAATAAAACACGTTAGTAAACTGAGAATCAGAGTTATCTGTGAATATAATAAATCGCCTGATCGAATGACGCAATACTCTCCCTTCGCTCCGCTATCCCTGCGTGAATGTAATTCATTTCCGATTGTTATTTAGGAAATGTATAGATTTCCTAGGAAATGTGTCTAATATAATTTATTTCACCCATTTGCGGGAGATTTTAGGAATTATATGCATCTCCTAGGATTGTATCTATACAATGACGGATTACACATTTCTGTTAATACATATACAGAGNTTTTTTTATGTAGATCAACAAAAAAAATATATGAACTGCGTTTGATGCTTTGTAAGAAAGTTATAAACGATTATATGCAAAGAAGTGCGTTAATGATCACATTTAAATTCATAAAACTATATGAAATCTCCAGGTGAAATATTTCCCATATTTTTTTCATAAATCCGCCGTAAAAGCAAACATTAAAAAAAAATCCATCGAAATCGGATGATTTTTCAATTTTCTAGAGCCAAAAAACGAGGGGACCGCGAAAGTATAAAATTACCACGCGATTTTTAAACAATATGCCAAAGGAATGAGACCAAGAAAGAAAGACAGCTTCCTCGTGCTTGGTTAGTCGAAGGCGTCTCCAGGTCAGTCTCGATCCAAAATTTTCTTACTGAAGATCAAATGTAGTACTGCTGATTATAACATTGTGTGAACTGTGATGGACTTTAGTGTGTAACAATATAATGAAAAATGTTTTGCGCACATTTCGACGATGTTTTCACGTCCGTGTTGCATGTGCATCACGGCGAGCCATCAAACGGTATTTGCGCATGCGGTACGTTACGTTTATAAGGGAGATATAAAGCAACGAACGACCTATAGCAAGAGGATAACATCAACAGTCGACCTGTTGCGCATATAAATACCTGTTTTGTCCAAGCATCATGTTGATACATCATGTTAGAATCTTTGGATTTATCTCGTTTTTTGCGCATCATCCGACGCGCGGACTACGGCGTACGGAACACGTTTGTTTGTCTCGAAACTGTCTTTCTTTCCTCTTTTTTTTTGTTTCCATTTCGCCTTACTGCCTACCTAAGACTCGGCCGTTCGTATACGTCTTCATAAAGTAATTAAAAATCTTGTTCGTCGGTCAGCATAATAAAGAAACACTGACAACAGGAACGCGAGATGTCGTCGCAAAAAAATGCGGAATCATAATCCATATCTGTATGAACACGAGCGACCAAATAATGGCACTGATGAAACTGAAAAACCTGTTTGGATAAAAATAGAAACGGCTTTTTTTATCATGGGTTGGTATATACGTAATTGGTTGCATTTTATTAATAAATA